>NC_087257.1:2759318-3065909 GCF_037042905.1 Lytechinus pictus | reverse complement strand
CGTTACCAGAACTGGAATTTACCTTTAAATCTTGCCCACCCTCTCCCAGCTAAACAACAATAGATTAATAACTAGACCAAATCAAATAATTCGCGGGATATATCAATATGATAAGCACATACTATATCACAAATATTTTCGTTTATTCAGTTGGTAAAGAATTATCACCTCGAGCCTAATAACGGACTAAATAAGACATTCCCTCTTGCCTAAGTGGAAGCGCTGTGGTGTAGCGGTTCTGACTCTCGCCTTGTAATCAGAGGGTCGTGTGTTCGAATCCCACCATGGCCTAGCGTCCTTTGGCAAGGCGTCAATCCACAATTTGCCACTCTCCACCCAGGTGTTAAATGGGTACCCGGTAGGATGCGAAAGCCTATATGTAGTATGCCTAGCAATTGAGTCTTGGAACTCTTGTTGGAATGCTCCCCAGGGAGTGGAGAAGGTGAATACATTGTATGCGGGCATGCAAGGATCCGAAGACCGGGGTAATAATATATCTGTAAAGCGCTTAGAGACGTCGTTCCGATGTGTTAAGCGCTATATAAATGCGGAATATTATTATTATTATTAAACGAGTTATGGAATCGATACAATAAGTGCTACCAAATTTGAAGCGTTCATGATTAGCAGTCTTAGCAATCTATATACGTAAAATTAATCATGTGAGAAATTTACAATACGATACTGAATATGATATCTCCCTACCATGTACAGTGGACTACCCATTGCTATAATCAAGGCGTTGGTTTCACGGCAAGGGACCTAAACGTACGATATATCTGTTTCGATTATGGTAGAGTAACTTATCAACATATTGCATGTTTATACAATGTCTGGGATTCCTTTTCTCAAAAAAAAAAGGACAAAGGTTATGAGTAGATAATTTCCTTGAAAAAAAAACGAACTGTCTTATTCATACTTTGCTAAATTTACGGCCGTCACCCCAATCATGCACCTTAAACCCTGCGCGGATCAAGGGGATGGGGGATTTGTTAGAGTCATGAGAGAGTGAAGCGAGCGAGAAAAAGTTTGGGCCTTTCTAAAGTAAAAATCGAATTTTGTGATAGTTGTAGATGTGATATTCAACAATATTATCACATTTCATCCGTTTTTACTTTATCTTTGCCCTCTTTTTTTAGCTTGTTTGTGGAACGGGGTTTTGTGTGTGTGTGTGTGGGGGGGGGGGATATAATCCAATAGCCTCCATCTGTATACGTCATAGAAGGATTACTTCCTACGAGTAGTGACAACCGCTTTTATGACGCAGCTTTTTTTTTTAGGGGGGGGGATGTTCCCATCCCCTTCCTGGTTCAACCCCTGGTTTGAACCAAAGTATATCATCATAATCATTTACAAGCCCAAGGTATTTCCTGTCAAAGTAAATTTCCGATATGGACCATGGGACTAGAATGATGGATCAGTAGTTTCAATATGAAAGATATAAAGGGCAAAGTTGAAAAGAAAATTCTATGAATTGGTGGTGAAAACTTTTTTCTAATCATTTCTATTTATTTTATTAATCATTCTTTTCATTATAGATTTGTAGATAACTTATTCATATATTCATCTTTCAATTAATCAATTGATTAATTAATTGGTAATTTATAAATTCATTTATTTTTCTCTGTATCTATTTATTTGTTCACACTACATGTATTGTCAAAACATTGTGTAACTTGTTTTGTTGATGTCTTTTCATTTGTTTGTTTTTATGTTTATTCTATAGAACAAAAAATGACTTGATTTACTTTATGTTCATTTTCATTTATATTTATGCATATATTATCATGTTTATGTTCTATATATGTTTGTAAAGGTAAGAGATTCTGTTGTAAAACATTCGTTATAACTGAACCGGACTATCCTCCACCTTATTTATCCTTTGTAATAAATAAATACTCCCTGTGATTGGTTACAACCTCGTTAGGGGATACGCCCGGGTGAAACCCGGATCTACCCTTGGTTGATGAGAAAAGAGGGATGAGGGAGATGGGTTGAAACCCAATAAAACTTATCCTCCAATTAGCCGCCTAAGAGTAATGCGGATAATTCAATAAAAATTGCGTTCACAAACTCCGAAAATTATCCGCATTATTTTTACGAGCGCCCGTCCTGAAAAAGGCGGATAATCGTCATGACAACTGGACACGCCCCCTCCGATGCGGTTGTGTTGGAAAAGGGTGACCTTGTGACGGCACCATGGCAATTATCCGTATTATTTGGAAATACGTTCATAAACTCAAAATCTTATCCCGATGCCGCTATTATGCGGATAACAGCAGCATCAGAATAATGCGGATAACTCTTGTCCTCCTCTGATTTTACGACCAAATTATGCTGCTATTAGCCGCATAATTGGGTTTTATTGGGTTTATGAAAGGGGTATTAGAAATGAAGAAAATTTTAAAGAATGGTGAATGAAAAGAGAACGCGAAAAGGGAGAGCTAAACTTAGGTCAACAGGTATGGCATTGATGTTTTACCACGTCGGAATGTTCATGCATAGGCCTGATGATTTTATGTATGGTAATAAACTAAGATCAGTTAAACAAAAAACACAGGTTAGATTTACGCAAAAGTTAGTCAACAGGAAATTTTAAATCATATTTAGAAAACGCTTAAAAGTTCTTGCCCATTCGAGAAATTCATAATTCACAATAAGATATTTTAATGTATTTTTTTTTTTCAAATTCACTTTGCCTTTTGCTTTGTTTTCCTTGGGGGCGTTATTGAAACATTTTGTTGCGTTTATTAAAGGAAAGATTGTTTAATTGATGAGTAATTTTGATCACGACGATTATACATCAAAATCGACATCCAAAATTAGAGGTGATTATTTTCATTTAAATTGGGTTTTTCTAATATTTTCCACGATTTAACTGAATAATGATGACAGATGGTTGTATTTTTATGTCAGTATGACCTTTTACTCGTTTACACATTTTGAACGAATAATCAAGAAAGTTTTTAAACCACCTCAAAATGGAGGATAAAGATTTGATATGAATCTTCTGCCAGCTTAACCGGATAAGAAGGGTATAGACAATCCATAAGGTAAATGGATAATCTAAGCTGACGATCCAGGATACGATGAAGCTAGAGCCAAAGATTTTTATCAAAAATTCATTAAATCCATTCATTATTCCTATTTTCATTTTTATTCTTTATTGTTATCAACTTTCAATTTGCTTTTATTTATTCATTTCTTTGTATTTGTTTGTTTCAATTTCTTTTTGTTTATATTTTATTGTTATTATTTTTAATATTATTATTATATTAATTACAGTTATCATTATTAACATTGCTATAAGTAGTAGTAGTAGAAGTAGTAGTAGTAGTAGTATTAGTAGTAGTAGTAGTAGCAGTAGTAGTAGTAATAGTAGTAGTAGTAGTAGTAGTAGTAGTAGTAGTAGTAGTAGTATTAGTAGTAGTAGTAGTAGTAAGTAGCAGTAGTAGTAGTAATAGTAGTAGTAGTATAGTAGTAGTAGTAGTAGTAGAAGTACTACTACTATATACTAGTAGTAGTAAGAGTAGTAAGGGTAAGATTGGGAGTATACATTATCATAAACATATTGTTGTTGCTTTTTTGATGTCATAATCTTCCATTTCCAGTATTAGACCCCATGTAATTGATTTGTGTCGCAGTGGCTCTCAAAATGTAGCTATTCGATTCACGAACAACACTGGTGATGAAATCAAATTGTTGGTGGAAACAATTATCTCAGTAATAACGAGTGTAAAGAAAGGAAATGGGTTTCCGTGACCTGTCAATATTGGGATGTCATTGTATGTATAGAGGTTACGTGTTTGCTAATTAGCGTGTTATTGATAATTCAACCTTTTTGATTTGCATTGGGTTTTATTTTCCGAGGTCCCGGGTATTATGCTACCCATTCTTCGGGCATATCGCATAATTATCTTCCTGACTTGGTTGTGTACATGATGGAAAATAGTGTGTGTATGTTTGACTTAATGGTGAGACCATCCATCATAATCCACTATTTAAAAATACCTGTAAAATTATCAAGACAGATGCAAATTTGTCTGAAAGCCAAATCATACAGTATCATGGCCCTCAGAAGCGGGGATGCGGGGGGGGGGGGGGGGGAGGGGGGTGCTGTAGCACCCCCCCCCCCCCAAAAAAAAAAGCACCCCCAGGTATTCAGGAAGACGTGAAAAAATGAAAATGTAACAAAAATGACCTTTATTTTGTAGTGAGACCCCCTTTTTTCTCTTTTTTTTTGCTTTTGAAATTTCTCGGGATCAATTTGACTTCCATTTTGTATTGAAAACATTTCTTTTTCTTTTCAAATTTACATCAGCAACCCCACCTATGAAATCGTATCTAGGGCCCTGTACAGTATTTATTTCCTTTTCAGTCCTAACAAAATATTTGCAATGACACCTTGGGCCATTTCTAATTCTGATGTGACGATATCAAAAATATATATTTGATTGGTATATACGTATATTTTATTTGATCGAAGACATGCTACTTATCTCTTAGTGAAAAGAGACGATTGGATGTTCATGGCCCTGGGAAGCGGGGATGTGGGGGGGGGGGTGCTGAAGCACCCCAAAAATGTAATTGGGGGTGAAGCACCCCCAGGTATTCAGAAAGACGTGAAAAATGAAAAATGTAACAAAGTTAATACCTTCATTTTGTAGTAAAACCCCTTTTTTATTTTATTTTTTGCTTTTCAAATTTCTCGGGATCAATTTGACTTCCACTTTGTATTGAAAACCTTTTTTTTTTCTTTTCAAATTTACATCAGCAACCCCACCTATAAAATCATTCCCAGGGCCCTGTACACTATTTATTTCCTTTTCAGTCCTAACAAAATATTTGCAATGACACCTTGGGCCATTTCTAATTCTGATGTGACGATATCAAAAATATATATTTGATTGGTATATACGTATATTTTATGACCATTATGTCGTATTGCTAATTATGATGATTTTTTGTACGTATCAGAACCATCATGTTAAACAGCTGTTGCTGCATGATCATGTTTTTAATCCTGTATCAATATATTTAAATACACCACCTGGTTGGTCAATTAATCTGGATACATGTCATCGTATTCCTACCTTTGTTTGATATTTTGATTTTAATTCCAAAGGTTATCTTTATAAAATACCCTCATCTCAAAACCATGACCTGTCATTTTATTTTACTTAATCCGCTTTTCACCTGCCATGAGTAAACCAAAACGTTGGGCATAATAATCATTCCGTCACGCGGACCTGGGAAACCAATCACGTAATTACGATCCACTCATCTTATACATATATCTTATGATACCTGATATTCAAAGCAATGGTCAAATGTCTTGTGCTGATTAATTTTTCTATCACTTTGTCTCTTTGTTTCCCCCTCTCCCTCCTCCCCTTCCGACTCTTTATCTTCACCCACACTCTCTCAGTCAAACTGTTAAACCACAGAACAATGATCAGCCTCCAACTTCTGCAGAGCACCAGGGAAAGTCAAAGATGTCGTCCGCTCTGAGCGACATCTCGGAGAACGGTGGCAACAAAACCCTCAACGCCAACGGTAACGAAAAGACTGACGCCAACACCAACACCAATAACAGCAAAGTAAGCATCACAGCCAGAGATTCATCCACCGAACTCAGGTTACGACAAGGACGCAGTCTTAACCGTCGCCAACTGCAGATCACTAAAAACATGTTCGTGGTCGTCTGCGCTTTCTTTTTGTGCACAGCGCCTTTCACAGTTTGTCTCTTCTTCGACGACAGCGATCCGTTCGTACCTTATGCAAGTGCGATCGTTCTCTGCAATGCCTGTATCAACCCGATCATCTACGCCACCAAGCACCCAGTGTTCAACACTGTTATGAAGGTCATGGTCACCTGCAGATTAAGAGATGTCCCAGAGCCATCAAGGATGTTGCATCGACTCACAATTCGATAGAAAGAAAACTTTTTTTTATCTTGAAAGGGAGCGAACTCATCAACACTGTGTGTGGACTCTCATTGAGTGTTTGCAATAAATAGCTGGTCTTAAAATATGTCTTTTGAGATTAGTAATATTTATACAGAGAATGAACAAACCTATGATATTTTTGCAAAGAAAATCCGAAATATTTTTAAGAGGAAAGTACCTGTTTTGCTACATTGTATTAAGGAGTGAATTATCAGTCAAGTGGGCCTTAGTTTAATACAAAACTACATTGCTCAGAATGTTTCATTATGGGTTACAAATCTGGCCAAATGTGAGATGTTGTTATTAAGGCTGCTGATTTATATCTGCTTTAAGTCAAGTAAAGCCCAGTTTAACACCAATTTGGTTTGAGTAGTGAAATAATTGGCAAAACGTTTTCTCTCTAACAGAATATGTTCACATTTAAAGGGGAATCCAACCCAAATAAAAACTTGCTTTTAGAGGAAAAGGGAAAATCAGACAAGATGATGGGTGAAAGTTTTAATAATATTGGACAAATAATAAGAAAGTTATGAATTTTTTAAAGTTTTGAATATTGGTAATCACTATACCTATGGAGATCTCAAATTGACCACAAATGTGATGTCATAGTGATGTAGGGCAAGGACTACTCTTCCATGTACTCCAATATATAAAAGGGCTAAAATTATATTTTATTCACCAATTTTACTTCAAAATATATTTTTCTTTCATGAGGACATAAAACAATATACTACCTAGGCTATATTTAGATTACAGCCACAGGGGAATGGGTACTTAGGAGAAAACCACAATTACTGATAAAAAAGTACCTGGTCTATGGAAAAGTTGTCCTTGCCCATAGTCATAATTTACTTACTCAGTTGCCAATTTGAAATCTACATAGTCTTAAGGATATCAATTTTAAAACAGCCATAACTTTTTTATTGTTTGTCCAATTTCTTTCAAACCTTCACCATTCTGTTTTATTTATTTTTCTCCTGTCAAACACAACATAATATGACCAAGGCTGGATTCCCCTTTAATATATTTGCATTGGTCGGACGTCCATAGAGATAGGACGAGACTAGGAAGGGCTGTGAAAGTACTGACTTTTTGGAGTTCCGTCCGCACCAGAGGCGTCCAATTGTTAATAGAAACCCAAATTTGGATGCGGAAATTTTTGCCCTAGGGCCTGTTGCATAAGACTTTTGCCCTAAAACAACTCTGGCAAACAAAACTATGCCATTGATACTTAACACATTGAAAAACTCTGGCAAAAAAGTTGTCATAGTTTTTCTTTCACGCAACAGGTCCCTGAAGGGTTAAGGAACGAAAAAGACAGCTTGTGATTATTTTTTCAGGAATGTCTGGGCAGCTAGCGGAAGGGACATGGATAAAAAAATTTGCATTGTGACGTTGTACTGGCTCCAGGAACTCCTGGGCCCCGTAACACAAAGCTTAGCCATGAATAGCAAATATGAGAGAACACTTCGATTGGTTCCTGGTCAGTATTTTGCGCCAAATGCGCGTGTAATATTGATTTTGATTGGTCAGTTCATTTAGCGATTGATCGCTAATCTTTGTGTTACGGAGCCCTGGTCAGCAATTCATGAAAGGTCTTTTCGGACTTTTTTTCCGACAAGTCCTGTTTTATCTGACAATTACCACATGAACTGTGCTCTCAACCAATAAAAATCAAGGAAAGTCGTCAAATCTGACAGCTTTCAGACAAAAAATATTGAGGAAATGCTCAAAATTTTTGAAGGAATGAAATCTAAGAAACCGGTTGACGGGTTCATGTATATAAAACAGGAAAAAAAATCAATGTTTGTTTGAGAAAAAAAATTAATGAATAAGTTACATTTTGTTGATATGTTATTTGTATTGAGTGTTTAAAGATGTCGTCAAATTTGATAAGAAAGGAGATGTGTTCTATAAATCTTGTTTGAGCAAGTTGACGTTTTAAATGGGAAGTTCACCCTGACAAAAAGTTTGTTGTAGAGATAGCAGGAAAAAAAAATTTGTTGCTATTTTTGCAACAAAATTTTTTGTCAGGGTGAACATCGCCATTAATCATAGTGTGAATATATTAATGAAGCTATATGTTAAGAACTATAACGCTATGATACACCATTCGCTGTCTTATTAATTATTTGTAAATATTGTATATGATTCAGTAAATGTTTTTGTATGAGTATACTGATTACAAAAGTTTGATATATTATATCGTATACTTCGACCCTTCGTGCTCAATGTTTGTTTAACCTTCTTGATCATGTTGATTAATGCATTGTTAGGTTTAACTTCAACACTCCCTTGTACTGTTGATCTTCTAGTTTCATTCAGAGTTGTCATTCATTATAATTTGTATTATAATTTATCTATTCAAAATAATCGAAAAAGAAAAATAATAAACTACTGATATATAAACGGTGATATATATATATATATACATATATATATATATTGCTTGTAAATTTTTCTTCACGAATCAACACCCCCTCTTAGAAACTCGTTCCTATGCCCCTGTAAGGAAATACATTCTCTTATACAATATTTTCTGACAAGCGCAAAAAGGTAAACATATCTTCTTTAGAACAACATCAATTTAACTAAAATGATTGAAGAGACTTAATTGGTTTTATCATGGATCTTACACCAGATTTTAGGGAGTATGTCGATACCTACATAGTGATTACGAGCTTTATTTCGCCTATAGGGAAAGGAGCGGGCAGGTCCACAGATTTGTGATGATGAGATGATACTTTGAAGAATATATATATATATATATATATATATATACGAAAAAAAAACTGGAAGACGACGTTGCTGATATAGACCACAAATTTATTTTACCAAGCTGTGGGCTTCAAGCCTTCTTATTGGCTCTTGATCTTCCGGGTTGGATCTTCAGTGTAGACACACACATATATATATATCTATATACACAACAAAAAAGTAAGTCCCACCTAAATTAAATTGCTGTAACTTTTGAACGAAATAATTTTGAAATATGATATTTCGTAGGTGGTTTTTTACATTCATTACGCAACTTCTGGGGAAAAATTAGATTGATCGGTTGAGTCATGCATGAGTAATCAAAGATTTAATTAAAAATGAAAATTTTTGAAAGTCACAAGAGTCGTTTTTCAGATTGTGTGAATACAAACCTGGGCAAAGGTTGTTTTTAGGTAAATTTCATGGTGTTAATGCTGTTTTACTATCTATCATTTAGCCATCTCACACAAAATTTTGATATCGTATGTTTATGGTTGAGTGAGCACAATGTTTTGTGACGTATCATCATAGGGGTTTACGGCAGTATCCCCTACAACTTGTTAAAATATGTAAAAAATTTGAAAATGTTGGTGGCTCCCCCAATTACTCGGCCCACCCGATTTTTAAAATTCTGAATCCACCACTCATTTGTCCATAAATTTAACTTATCCTGAGAAATTGTTAGGGAAAGAATACATATATGCAGTACAAAGAGTATTCATTCCCAAGTTTTCGAATGTGCTCGCTCAACCATGAAAAAGTAGAAAAGTTCGGAAAGAGTGTGGTGATAAAACTGATGGATGATAAAAACAACAGCAATTAAGTCACATTTGAAACCGAAGTTGCCCCCATTATTCACTTTATTACCCCTCAAAATGAGTCTTTGGCATTGAAAATGCCCCTTTTCCCACTTTGATGCGTGCTCACTCATCCATAAATAAACAAGTCGATTTCATTTTTGCACAGAATTCTGCCCATAGGTTGATAAACATTACTGCCAAATGACATTGCTAAAGACAGCCTTGGAAAAAAGTTCCACCATATTGAATAAGGGGTTAGGGAGCTTGTCAAAAGTCCATGCACCGTTCTATACCGTCTTTACTGCATCCGGGTTTTCGCTTCGGCTTTCCTGCCCAACGTTCCCTTCTCTTCAAAGGAACGGCCGCCATCAAAGGCCCATTGATGCCACCGTTCTTTTGTTCGTCTTTCCTGCAAGTCTTAATTTCTGTCGAAAAACCGGAGAATCTATTCTAAATAGCTCCCTCTACGACCAAAACAAAGGCGTGCCTTCATATTTATTGTCGGATCGGAGAGTTCGGGTCACTGTTCTGAACTATGGTTCGCATCTATAATGGAAGTTCGGGTGCATTCATAAAGCCACAGTAGCTTAATCAAAAATCACGCACGTGTCATAAATCGTTACTGATCTTTCGAATTTGCTGCAATAACCATGAAAACCTCCTTTTTCGCATTGGAAGAGGGTCAATTTATGATGTTTTAGGTGGGAAAATAAGATTCCACACATTTTCGTTTCGTAGGCCCAAGCCATTCGTACAATTCACGTCAACTTGGAATATTTATTATTACTCGCATCTGAAACAAGTGTCGGGAGCCCCCCCCCCAAAAAAAAAAATAAAATAAAAAAAAAATAAAGAGAAGGAAATGGAAAGATGAAATGAATATGACCGGAACAGCTTGGCACTATAAGGCATAGATAGATCAAAGATTTATTAGAAACTGTTAAAAATAGTTTGTTCAATTTTTGGACGGGCAACCATTTCCACAGGATAACATAATTATCTCCTTGTTTTAAAGAAGCGGGACCAAAAGAGAAGATGAAACGAGGAAGAAGAAAACTAAGGATAGGGAGAGAAAAGGAAGGGGAAACAGAGAGAAAATAAGAAAAAAACATTGGGATGGAGGAAGAGGAAGGGTGAAAAAAAAATGGAGGAAAAACAGTTGAAAGAGAAAAAAAATTGGAATTTTGAGAGGGGAAGAAATTTAGGATCGAATCAACGGGAGAGGGGGGACAAATTGGAATATGGAAATGGATAGAGACAGAAAATAAGGGGAAAGAAGAAGAGAGATCTGGTGGACGATGGGGGGAGAAATAAAGGGGAAAAAGGGAAAGAGTGAAAGGGGAACAGAGGGGAAGACATGCAGTGGCGGAGGCTGGATCCGCCCCTGATTTAGATTTACATTTTATTCACCCCCATCGATCCCCTCTCGGGGTATGAGAGTACATATAAACAACTTATAACAGACTAAAGTATGTAACTTTATTTAATTGGTTTAACGTATTAAACGTAATGTTCGGAATTGAAGATGAATACCAAATGTGGTAACGATCTGAAAATTAGTTCGATCAAAATCCAATGAAATTTACCAACGGAGTGTTTGTTTGTATAAATGAAAAATATTTGCCAAATAGCCCTGTGAAAGAAATTCGTGCTGCGAAATGAGCGATATAAGCACGGAATTCCATCAAGTGTCAGGTATTTTTCGAGGCAATATTATAATACACTGTCCCACGTATGCTTTTCTGTTTTAGTCATCATCAGAATTATCGATATTGAGCGGCGATTTCATTATTCTACAAAAATAAGTGTATATTAATGTACTAGATCTAGATTTATGATTAATATTTCGTATCGAAATCGTCATGTAATCATATTTGAAATTGCGTCTGATACTTTGTGCTGTACATGGTTTATGACCTCTCATAATTATCGATATCGTCATCACCGCTGTTACAATCGCAATCATCTTCATTTCTCTATTATAAGTATTATCTTCATAAACATTTCTATTATTTCATTATAACTTTATCTTCATAAATCGATGAGGTGGGAGAAGGAGGAGGAGAAGAAGAATTACCAAGGAGAAGCAGACGTACATGTAGAATGAAGGAGCAGTAAAAAGGGATGAGAATAATAATGAGAGATGAGGAAGAATACGAAGAGGAAAAAGGAAGATAAAGAAAAAGCTTATCAGTATATTACATCATCTGATCAAGTTTTTATTCTCATCTCGATCGTTCTCTGCATGAGTAGTGTTTAATTTATTGTTCTAATTGTCATGTTAAAACTCTTCGATTAACTTTGGTAAATAATACGTAATTTTGTCTTTTTAATTTTGTCGAGTATTAACAAGCATTTTAAAATGTTTACAAAAGTGCAGTGGTCATCGGATTTTTTTCTTCAGATGTCATGAATCAAGCACCATTTCTCGATGATGTTCTATTTTAGAAATAACCTTTTGAGCACCAAACGAAGTATGTTGCAATGTTATTCAGACCTACATCTTGAAGTCTGTCCCGATAGATGGTTTCCAATTCAAAATACACAGACATTTTGATCGGTCGCCAAATCGCTGGAAAAAAAAGAATGTGTGAAAAGGGCTAAATTTTCCAATAAAACACATTTGATTTCATACCTATCACATCACAATCACTTTAGGGCCATGCTCATATAATCAAGGAGATATCATCTCCTTGATATTATATAGTACTCAGGAATGGAATGGTGACATGAACTTTTCTGACCGGGATTTACCAATATGATTATAAACTTAAAAGCTTTAAATCATCATCAAGAAGGAATATAAGCGGACACAATTCAGTTAAAAAAATAAGAATAAACTAAATGGGAGGCTTACAAGTTGCACAAATTGTGTGTGATTTTTATTTCATCTAAAAGTATGTGTCTAGGTATTATTCATTGAATGTGTGACTTTCGTAACTTTCAGTATTTTTATTTGTCATAATCACCAAGGCTACCACTACCACATTCACCATCACCGCCACCACCACCACCATCATCATCATCAGTTTTGATTATCATCACTATCATCAGCAGCATCATTATCGTCAACAGCAAATCATCTATGTCATTATCATAGTGATTGAAATTAGGATCATTTTTTGTAAGGAAATAATGAAAGGGAATGAAAGAAAGGTTGTAGCGGGAAGGGAAGGGGGGGGGGTTGAATTTGCTCTAAAGTAAAATCAATGTGAGTAGAATTAACTCTATGTTTTTATCTATATTGCAGTGATGGTAAAAATCAGTACAATACTAGGATGCCATGATGTTCAATAATTTAAACTTCAAATTTCAATACTTCACGGGTGAAGATATGGGGCCGTAAGCTTCAGGGTGATTATGTAGAATGATATTAACATTAGATCATTACTCTAAAATAGATGAAAGATAATTATTATTTATCATCTATATCAGGTTGTACACAACTGGCCTACAGCAAAAGCAAATAGTGCCATGATATAGTCTTCTCCAGCAAGAGAATTTAACATTATTGACCTTTCAGGATTACTTGGCATTGATACTCATCGAACTGTTCTTAGTCATTGCCCAGGCCTATGATCATGAAAAGGCAAGATCACTCACCCGTGTAGAGAATCATTGACAATGGCATGCTCAGCGGGTTCGCCACAGACAACAATGAATGGGAGAGGCGCTCAGAGAATAGTTCCCCATATCCGCTGTCGTGATTATTGTCATAATTTCAATAGATGAACCTATTTCAAAAGACCGTTGGCCCGTCCGATGGGGAATCTTTTGTACTATAGTGTAATAAAGTACGTGTATACAGTAACTACCGTCCCGACTTCTTTCTTTCACCATCATCGAGTAGCGATTAGCGTGTAAAATTGCATAAATTATCTCACAAAACGGATCTAATGTTCATGATTACCAGCATCACCATTATCATTACTATTACCTTTCATATATTCTTAATTATATAAAATATAAAATTGATATTGGAGAACGATTGGAAATAGATACTGAATGAATGATGATGGTGATGATGATAACAGTGATGATGATATAATGATAATTATAACTTTGAAGTGATATTAACGGACATGATAATACGAATAATAATATCAGTGATAATGTTGATGATTAAATGATAACAAATGAAGATGATTGGTATATTTTGCGGCAATGAACCATGTATAACTTGAGACGCGTTTTTCCTTTATCATGTTTGTTATAAAAGGTTTTCATATCATGATCCTGAAACACATAGATTATATTTAGATTAAAAAGAATGAGAATGGATGGCCTTCATCTAATTTTGGAAAAGATTTTGCGGGTTGTCAAGTCCGACGCAGTATCAAACATGCTTGCATATCGAGGTCGATGCGATTTTTATATCGACATCATCCCCCAGAGTCTATCAAGTTATGAATTTGTGTGCATTTTCGCAAAATTAACATTTGTAATACGAGATTATTCTAATGTTAGAGTACTGTAACATCCGAACTGCATGCCATCCCGGCTACGTACGTTTTGAATACATCGGCTATTTCGATTTCTGGATGCATGATACCATGCAGTTAAAGCGGTGTACGCCTGAATCACATTGATTGTATTAACTTTAGTATAACGTCGACAAACAGAATTCATCAGATTCATCATCTTTATCATTACACCAATGACATGGACTTATGCACATATAGGCCTACGTCTTTTGCTTGATTGAACACTGACCCTCTCCCCCTCCCCTCCCCCATTAGAGCGAAAACAATGAAATTGCGCTCTCTCATTAATATTGATTTCGATACGGAGATCGGGAAACGCACGCCACTAATTTACATTATTTGTATACCACTTAGAACAAAACATTTATCTAAACGCTAAGGAAAAAATATATAGAGAGAAGGAATTTCACCAAAAAATAAAGTAGTTGTACAGTTCACAGTAGGCTGTAAACAATTGAGGGGCTTCACATGCGGAGGGAAAGCTATATTTAACAAAAAAGGTTTTAACACGGATTTGAATTTCTCTCTTGAATCTGCTTGTTTAATACTTTTTGGTAGATTGTTCCAGAGTTGGATCCAGGGGTGGGGCAAGGGGTCCGCCCTCCCTCCTCCCCCTATTGGCGGAGCAAAAAAAGGGGGAAAGAAAGACCAAAAAAGGGAAAAGAGGGGAGAAAAAATGGTAAACATGAGAGGAGGAAAACGAGTGAATAAATAAGATGAGGGGAAGACTTCGAAAACAATAAAACAAAATCTTTCATGTCATTATATAAAAATTTCGCTCGTGCTTTGCGCTCGCATTACCTTTTAGGTGATTTACATATATGGAACTTTAAATATCAAATTTTGAAGTCAATATACATAACATATTTCAGCTCGGAAATTGAACTTTCATTTTAAAAAAGTGTTCTGTAAAAATTTCTTTTTTATTGTCTGAATATAAACATTTTCTGCTTGCGCTGCGCGCTCACAAAATTTGATTTCCAGGTACCTATTATTTTCCTGTATTCCATATACATGTACTTATAAAAATATCCCTATTCATGTCAGATTGTAAAAAACGTATCAGCTAGCGCTGCATGCTTGCATTTTGATTGGTAAGTTATAAAAATTTAAATATTAATTCTATAACAAACTACTTAAAATCTCCATTTTATGACAGTTTATCAACAATTTTCGGCTGGCGATATGCGCGCACATTGATTGTTAAAAATATATTAACTTATGCATCTTATTCATTATTACAAAAGCGCTTTAAATTGTTCCTTTTTCAGAATGGAATATCGACAAGTTTCATCTAGCGCATTGATAGGAAGAGAAATAGGAAGACAGTCATAATTTTCATACGATGGAATAATGTTCTTATAATGTCCCGGTCCTACATGTATGTCAAACTCAAAGTAATAATAATGAAACATATTAGCTCCTTTTTAACTGTGATCCATATCCACTCACAATTTTCCTACAAATCTCGAATTTTCCGCTTGCGCTTCGCGCTCGCATCAATTGCTTTGTTATATATTCAACTTTTTCATGATTACAAAAATTGCTTAGAATTTCAATTCTTCAGGTAGAAAGATCAAAATTTTCAGCTCGCGCTTCGCGCTCGCGTTATTTGACTGTTGAAATATGTAACGTCTTCATGGCTAACTGCAATCAGCCGTTAACATATCTTTTTTTATCAGAATGATCAAAGCGTATATTAAATTTACTCATCTCGTTTAGGATCACAAGCATTGCCAGAATGCCATTTTAGGACAGAATACATGGAATAATAATTTAAACAATAGCTCGCGCTTCGCGCTCGCACTATTTAAATAAGGCTTATGAGATTATTTTACATTCATTTAAACAAACAAAAATCATATTTGAGCGGCTGATCGGGGGTATGTGGTTAAAAAGACCCCCCCCCCCCCCTTTGGCGAAGGATGGTTCCGCCCCTGCAAGTGTACTCACTTTTTGAGAGTCACAGCAAATATCTGTAATATGAATATGTTGTTCAAACACAAGTAAAGACCTTAATTTTTTAACGTCACGTTTTAAACGGGTCGAAATGCCCTATTTTAGTGACAACTTTTTTGTCTAAAAAGTTTTCAAGGGAAAATGTGCCCCCACCTGAAAATCTGCCACTGATTGAATACATATAAATCATTCAATTATAGACACGTGTAGTTCAGAATAATGCATAAATCCGAATGATTAATACATATATATATAATAAGCTTAACGTTTTTACTTCTACTATTTTGATCCTGTTCAAAAACACAATTCGAATTAACTTCATCGCAGTGGTGCCAACCGGTGCCAACACTGAACACTTCAATGTTCTTGCTCGTAAATAAATACTGTTTTCCCGAAAGCACGAATCCAATTAATGCTTAATTATTTAACCACATGTCTATCCCGGCTTTTGTATGAAAAAAAAAGAGATCAGGCTCAGTGGGATTGAAAAGAAAAATCTTACCAGCGCCTGAACAAATCACGCTTGCATTATTTAGTCTGATACTTACCCTCTCGATGACTTTGAAATATTATGGTTGTTATTAAATCGAGTATTATACATCTGTTCTATGAAACTCGATTTTGAAAACATTTATTATAAAGATACTTATGAACAAATCATATTTGGTTTACATATTATAAAGCGCCTTCTCATATTTCAAGTTTACCTTATAAACGTACACTGTAAGTATTTTCAAACGAAATCTATGAAAAGGATGGAAGTTAATTAATTGGGATTAGTTGCAAACACGGTGTTCGATTAAAAGACACATCGGGGACACATCAAAGTATTAAGACAGTCACCCGCGCTGACAAAGTGGTAATCTCCCATTGAAATACCCCCACCAATCAAGGGGTCATCCTTCTATTGAAATCCGCCACCAGTCAGACCACCTCTATGTTCAACAATAGGGTAATCTCCCCAATCAAGAATGGGGTAATTTAAATCTACCTTGACAATAGGGTAAGCCGAGCTCTCCCATTAAATACAGCTAGCAATGCACTGGCCCAGGTCATTTTCAACGTCCGGCTTTCTGGGAATTAAAATGAGCATCAAATGGGTAGTTTTCTTGTTCTCGTTTTGTCCCCATACTAGAGCCTTGATTTTGGTTCTTTTCGTAATGTGCATTTTAATATGGTTTCCATTATACATCTCAGCATTTCGACATTTAATGTAGTTTAATACTTGTCTTTATAAAGAGCAATATTACATAAAACCTGTTTGGCGCAGCAAATTATAACATAACGTTCCACTGATATTTTATCAACACATTTTTAATTAACCATGTAACTTCCCTCCTTATAGGTCTACTCTTAATATTAACATTCGAGTTATATTCTTTGCCTATCATCTCTCCGTGTATTTTAATAATCAAATATATTTGGAAAAGGGGTGTTTACCAGGCGAAAGTGAAGGTCCTCACTTGTGCATGAACGACATATCCTCATTAA
Organism: Lytechinus pictus; assembly: GCF_037042905.1. Taxonomy (NCBI): domain Eukaryota; kingdom Metazoa; phylum Echinodermata; class Echinoidea; order Temnopleuroida; family Toxopneustidae; genus Lytechinus; species Lytechinus pictus. Next base: position 3,048,470 of record NC_087257.1, on the reverse strand, counting down.
AATACATGCTGTGAGTTTCAAAGGGGGGCACACTTGTGTAAAAATTGCATATTTACATTAGCAATTGATAATGGCTCTCAAAGAGGGAGGGCGCAAGGGCCTGATGCCACCCCCCCCCCGGTATCACTACTGTACCCTCCAGGTGCAGAATATAGACCCACTGACTTCTTTTAGTATTATTATTATTATTATTATTACTTATTATTTGTACTGCGCTTTTCCCATTAGGCCCAAAGCGCTTACAATAGTAGAGGTCACAGAATAGACCACAATACTTTTGAGAGGCCAACTATTGTTCAAAATAAATACGGCGCCTATTAGATTGTATTGTGTTAATTCGGCAGGATCTGCGCCAGCATACACTCCATCCTTCTTGATCTAGTATGCCTAATACCTCGGTCACATTTGTTCTACGGCGGCCGTACGGCGAGTCGAAAACAGTCGTTTCAACAGTTTTTGTACCAGCTAAATATAGGTGGTTTGAATAAAAATGAATAAAACGGCTGTTTTCGACTCGCCGTACGGCCGCCGGATAGCAAATGTGACCGAGGCATTACCATTTCCTGAACGTTTATTGATTTTTTTTTTTGGTGTAAAAGTATTTAAATTTGCAAGCTATACAGAATACTAGCTATACGATTAAGAGGTGAAGTACAAAGTTGGAAGGAAAACTAGGCCAAAGAGGCTTTCGTATTACAAACTTTACGTCGGTAAATTATGTTTACCTTAGACACTGGGAATCTAATTTGCAATAATTTGACACACACATATTGCAGATAAATTCAGATATTTGATAGGAAGAATAAATCAACGGCAATATGCACTACTGTATAAGTCAAACGTGAAGGTTAAAAAAATAAGTATAGAAAAGGTTTAGAAAAATTCAAAGGAAGAAATGAAGTTGGATGAAAAAAAAGAAGCCATTAAAATTAAGTTGACAAAATTAAATATTGTGAGTAGAACTGAAAAATTGAAAAAGATAATTAAGCCTTCCCCAACCGCCGAACGGTTTTGAAGGGGATCACCATGCATAAAATCATGGTACTTTTTACGTTTTGTACGCTATTTGGAGGAAAAAGAGTGTGGAGGCTTCAGCCCAGACCCCCTTCGGTTCTGTGTCTGCTGGATGGTAATCAAGAACACTTGGTCACTTAGTACTCTAGATCACAGGGGAAATTGATAAGAGAATAAAGACGGATCCCAGGTAAAAAGATAATATAGGTTTTCATGTCCAATTTCATGTCAGAGTCACTTAAATGTGTTAATTTGCATTTTAATTCACGCGATATTTTTTCCCCGGAGACATCGGTCATTCAAAGTTTAGAATGGGATTCATTAAAATACGCTATAATTCCTTTATAAACATTCAACTCAATTCATGGTCAAGTTTGATAATTTTTATACTAAATTGTTAAGTGCTTTTGATTTCGTTTGAAGGTAAAGATGTTTGTAATGGTCTTACAAAGTAACGAAAATACTTTTTGTTCTAAATTTCGGGCAATGAAATTCAAGAATTGTGCATTTAATCAACAATGACCGATATGACTGCTTGAGCATCCAATTTGATTTTTAAAAGTTCAAATTAATGATATTTTATTCGTTTGTTTTGCACGACATCTGTATTATGTGTGAATATATAAGTTTCTAGCATGTTAATGTTTAAACATAATGTATAATAAGAATAAAATTGTTGTGCACTTTGGCTAAATTAGATATAGGCCTATGTTTAGCTCAAATATGAATTTCAACGATGCCCTTGTCCATTTTCCCACAAAAACGCTTGCATTTTATGAGTTTATTATTTTTTGTCACAGTATAGCGTTTCAATGTAGATACTTAAATGCCATCATTTTGGGACCCAGGTATGATTTATATTGCATCTTTTGCAAAGGGTTTTGCATTTCGTTTACAAAGAAGTTAAGGACAATTCCATATTTTTCCTTTTCACCCGACAATGCTGACTGTGTGGGCTCAGTGTGATGAAAAAAAAATTTACCCGCACCTGAACATTTACTTTTAGAAAGTCAGTGTCTTAACGGTATATTCTTCAAAATAAAACAACTCGTTCTATTTAAAAAAAATCAAATCTAAATCTAATTGAACTTTGTCACTACTGAAACCTGAAACGAAAAACTATCAAAAGAAATTGTGAAAGCGTAACTTTGAAAAATGTACCCCCAATGGACTAGGCACACCGATACAAGGACACAATGATATTCAGATCAGTGACTAGAGATCGGGCGTTCAATAGTTTGCCTAAAACGCCGATATCGTGAACATAGAGGGCGCTAATGCAAAAACATATTATCGGAGAGCCAACCGAAGCATGTCAGAAGAAAAGATAAAAGCGAACGCTTCCGTTTTCGCTGCAAAAGGGCACGCTGGCGTCTTGAATGGCAAGAGCACTGACCCGTAGGAAAGAAAAATGGACAATGGCACGCTGAGCGGGTTCGCCGTAGAATATAAAGGTAAAGACGCACGCACACTTTTGACAACACGCCTTACTTATTCTTAAACATATGTACTCATAATGTACACAATGTCTATGAGAGAGGGAGTCAAAATTTTAACAAAAATGAAATGAGGGTTTGTTTCATGGACGGTTTTTGTTACTTCTGAGAACAATTTTTTCATGATACTTCGCACATGGCTTCGAATTAACACTATCCAAAAGGCGCGCACACCAAAATAATCATTCGATACGGCAGACAGTGGGGGCAAGGCCTTAAACTTTCTTCTCATTTGCATAATTTTCGAATATTGTGTGCTCACTGAAACATCAGAAATCGGGATTTTCATAAAAATCAAATCAAATTGAACTATGCAAGGAGGATTGTGAAAAATATCCATAGTTAGCGATTGCATTTTTTTCCAATAACGTAAAAAAGAGCTAATCACATTCCACATGTTCATTCAAGCGTGAATGTTTAATTAAACGCATTTGAATCATAGAAGCATGTTAATTGGTCATAAACATAACGAAAAAAAGTTGAGAAAAGATCATTTCAGTTACCAAAATGAAACAATACTTGCCTATGATATTTAAAATTGGTATTTTTTGTTTGCATTAATGTTTAAGATACTCTTCCCAAAAATAAATGTCATCATATTCGATCACTTTTATCGATAGAAATGTGTAAAAAAATACAATAGCAAATTTTAACTTGCGTTTATTCAACCGTGAAATTTAGTCCCAAAAAAAATCGTATCGTCTTTTCGAAAGTACCTATTACAAGCCTTCTGACTATTTTTCATGAGAATGTGGAATTCGTTCCAATAAATTGGAATCAAATCATGATATTTGGCTTGTGACTTTTGAAAAGTTATAATTTTGCCTTCTGGCGATGCTCACTGAAGCATGACATAGCATACGTCCATAACATTTACTCAGAGGGTAGCTTATAGAATTACCTATACACGCTCATGTAAAAATATATTAAAACTTGCATTGGTTAAAAAATTATGGATGTTTGTTTAAGGGGGTACTTACTTTTCTTTGTTGTGTGTATATATACACGTAAGAGGAGGCATAAGAAGCTCAAACGATAAATAATTCAGTGAAATATGAGATGTTCAATTCTATATTCTATAAAAAGCAATCTCCTTCTTGGTTGATATGGTTTATCAATTTTCATGATTTTCATAACTTTTTTAATTATCCAGTATACAAAAGCTTAATATAACGAAGAAAATAAATACAAATTAAATAATGAGTGTGTGATATGATATAGGCATCTGTTATACAAGGTGTAACGGAAATGCGAAACTGGCTGAAAGATTTGAAATGTCACAAATTTGATATGTTTGTTTTTGATCAACCTCGTAGTGTTTTGCTTGCCTAGTTTTGTGTTTGATATTTCTTTTGGCTCGGGTTCATTTATTTTTTTAATTATTTTTATTTTGTCATGCGTTTAGGCAGTTTTCGTGTTTTAAAATATTAAAGCCATCTATTATATATAGCTTAATAGTGGCGTAAAGAGCTGAAAATTTTGAGGGGGCAGACATGGCTTGTAGGGTCAAAACCATAAAAGGTTGCGAGCGAGAGATACGTGTACAAGCAATAATTTGTTTGTTTTTTTTACTTTTTCATGCAATTTTTTTTCTTTTTCTTTTTCTTCCTTTTTTCCCTTTTTCTTGTTGATCTTTTTTTTTTTTTTTGGGGGGGGGGGGGGGGAGGGGGTCCATGACCCCCTTAATCATTTCCATCAGTATGCCAGTGGAGCTTATAGTAAGGATAATTCCCCCCCCCCCCAAACAAACCCAAAAAAAAAAAGGGGGGGGAGGGAAACAAGAACAAGAAAAAAGGGAGAAAATAAAAGGAAGAAAAAGATTTTTTAAAAACCATTCCATTCATTACTACATGATATCAAAGTATAGTGTCCTATGAAATACAAAATAAATTTATTATATATATTTTGCGATATACATGTTAGGTTTATTTTCATCGGATGCCCGATAGAACTCAAATATCTGGGTTCTATTTCTTTTGGATATAAAACCACCAAGCATGGAGTGTGCTGACAATTTCAGCAATCCATTTACTAGCTTTGCGATATTCATATACTGGCTATATAAGATAGGTACTCAAGCGGGGAAAAAAACATTACTCTCAGAGGGTGCCAGATACCTTGAAAAAAATCAACTGAAATTATTGCCCTGTTTGCTAAATGAAACGCATCATTTTCGTTAATACAGGTCCAAAACTGAACACTCAATATGGCAGCAGAAGTACGTCTCCTTCCTCGCTCTCTCGCCCTCTTTTCTTCTTCCTTCCAAATCAACGCACACCCTCAACCTAAAACACAATCCCCTTATGTTGTTCCCGCTCGGACATCTTTCTTCGCCACATACAAACACACACGCGCCCCTCACAGACAGAAACACACCTCCAAAACCAGACACCCACCCCATACACACGCGTGCGTGCCCCAGAGGAATGCCAATATCTCTCTCCCACTCACATGATTAGCTAACAAACGCACACACACAACCAAACACCTCAACACACGTGCGCGCACAGAAGAGCACCCACATCCTTGCCAAACCACACATACCGTGTTTACACTTAATCGGCAATTGGTTCTGAACCAAATGCCGATGCAGAATCGGCATTTGGATTGCGTTTACACGTTGTTACAGCTCGCGGTTCAGAACCGCGAGCCGATGCAAAAACCTGAAATTATACGCATACCTACAATATACGTCATAATAAAGACAACGCTGGATCAGTGCGCTTACAATTACGTCACAATGGTAAAGTAATTGAAATGCGCACAAATTGCCGGTGCAGAATCGGCTTTCTGTTTACACGTAGTAAAAAAGCCGATTCTGCATCGGCTCGCGGTTCAGAACCTACTACTTTGGTGGTGCAAATTGCCGGTTCTGAACCGCGAGCCGATTCAAGTTGCTCGCGTTTACACGCTATGAAAAAGCCGATGCTGAATCGGCTCGCGGTTCAGAACCGCGAGCCGATTCAAATGCCGATTAAGTGTAAACACGGTAACACTCTCTCTCCTCCTCACAAAAAACGCACTATGACCCCTGTTACACATGCGTCGGCTTTCAAAGCCGGCCCCGGAGGCGGCCTCACGCCTGCAATTTGAAGCCGCCTCAAAATCATCAAACCCCTGTTACACATAGTCTCGGGCCCGCAATTTTGCGTCTACACATAGGCCGGCCTCACGTCGCCTTTTCACGAGCTGACGTTGGGGCGCACTTCATGTAAACAAACGCTTAATATTTTCGCGCGGTTTGCAGGTCTTTTTAATTGCATTGGATCTCATCGACATCGCGACCGATCCGTACACATATCTTACCTCCATATTTTGTTTATATAATTGCATTATGAAGGTTAAGAATATCGTAACTATTATTTCTGATCGAAGGAGGGAATTTCGACGTGCTCAAAAAAGGCGATTCCGGGAGTTTGAAGCACGTCGTCGGCGAGTACGGTACTATTTTTTGTTATGTGCTATAACGTTTGCCTGCACCGTGGAAAGGAGTGTGTGGATGAAGGAGCGATCTGGACATTTCTGGGAGAGGATAGTGGAAGGGAGATTCACGGCAAGAGATTTTCGTGAAAATTTCCGTGTGAACAAGTCGACATTTGATTTTCTGTGTGGTGAGCTAGCACCGGCTATTCGTCGCCAAAACACACGATGGCGTAAAGCAGTTTGTGTCAGAAAGAGAGTTGCCATAACTCTGTGGCGTTTATCCACAAACTGCGAGTATCGAACAATCGGGCATCTTTTTGGGGTAGCGAGATGTACCGCCAATGTCATCGTCAACGACACCTGCCTTGTAATTGTACAAGAACTAATGAGAAGATATATTACCTTTCCTTCTGGAGATAGATTACGGGCAACTGTTCAGGGGTTCGAGGACATGGGGTTTCCCCAAGTTGCAGGTGCCATTGATGGAACCCATATCCCTATAATTGGACCTGTTAATTACCATGCTGATTATCATAATCGAAAGGGATGGTACTCTGTCATTCTCCAGGCAGTTTGTGACCATAAGTACATGTTCACAGATATCATGGTAGGATGGCCAGGACGCTGCCACGATGCCCGGGTGCTGGCAAACTCTTCTTTTCACCGAAGAGCGGAAAATGGAGAACTGCTTCCAAATGTACGTTTACTTTTAAATCTAATTTATAAAACTTGAATTAAATTTCATTTTATTATTAAAGATTTAAGCCACAAAAGATTATGATAGACTACAATCATTTAAAATCTCATAGATCTACAAGTCAATAGTAACATGCACATTTCATTTTTTTAAAGGGATAATATAAACAAAGGATTTAAAACAATAAATAAACCTAGAGAAATCAAGCCTAGAATAAGGGTAGATCTTCTTTTAAAATTTCATAAGTAATAATAGGCTACCATTAGTTTGCTCCACCTATTCATCTAAAAACACTGAGGTTTGTGTGATTTTGATATTTCATCAGCAGGGCCATAGCCAGTGTTTGATGTTTGGGGGGCACATACATGTAATTGATCAACGTCCTGGGGAGGGGTCTATAAGGATGGGTGTGTGATCTTGGGGGGGGGGGGGCACGTGCCCCCCCCCCCCTGGCTACGGGCCTGCATGTTCATCAGCATGATCAATGTGTATTTTAATGAATTAATTTTAATATATATTTTTCTAAACATCTTCATGATATTAAAATAGACCTCTACTTAGTATTGATGTTATTAATATTATTAAATGATTATATTTCATTATTATCATTTTCAATACATTGTTTTTGACCAGATGACAAGAAACATCAATGGCCAAGATGTTCCGCTGATGATACTTGGGGACCCTGCCTACCCACTGCTGCCATGGCTAATGAAAGGTTTTGCCGATAATGGTCGTCTGACTGAAGATCAGACTAACTTTAACTACAGGCTCAGCAGGGCGAGAATGGTCATCGAAGGTAGTTTTGGTAGACTGAAGGGGCGATGGAGATGCTTATTGAAGCGCAATGACAGCGCTCTTGAGAACGTAACTAATATTGTTGGAGCGTGTTGTACCTTGCATAACCTTTGTCAGATGCAGTCCGATGAGCCAGATGACGAGTGGCTTGATGTTGCTCATGAATTACGAGAGTTTCAGCCACCTTGTCCTTTGCCAAATCAAAGGCCTGCACCATCAGCATCTGTAGTGCGTGATGCTCTTGTTCAGTATGTTAGGTAACTTTTTTTATGCATTTCTTCAACCACTGTTAATGATATTCCACAGGTGTAAACAGAGCCTCAAATGAACTCATTCATTCGGTTAGTCAATGACCCCCCCCCCCCCCCCCCAACCCCCGCCCTCATGATTGAAAATGTTATGTAGCCTCTGTTTTGTAATGTAAAACAGTTATCAAGAATAGAGTTTTCTCTCTTGGACATTTCTCTTTGTTTTTCCTTTTTAATTATTAATTTATGTTAATCATTCATAATAGACTATTGAGAAAATGCAAATCTGTTATTTTTTTATAATCCATTTTAAAGTAGATGGTTGGCCTTTTTGTAATGAATAATCTTTTTTTTTTTTAATAATATGCTTTTATTTCACCAAGTCATTTGTTTCATATTTTACTATACAGAGTGATGAAAAAGTAGTAAATTTAAGGTAGGCCTATGGCAGATAAGATTATCAGGGCCAGAAGATTGTCAATTAATTAGAATGATTTTTTTTTCTTCTTTGTATCAGTCTCTTTCCCAATCCATGGATACAGTAAGACTGGGTTTATGTTATTGTCAACCATAGCTGGGGGCTTTAGGTATGCATAGCAGAGGTTAATGTATGCACTGACATAGCAATGCATCTGACCAGTAGCATAGCACACTGCAATCTTCTTTTCATCTTGTGTTTCTTCCCTGTTATGACTGACATAAGTTTAAGTGTTTTAAAACCGAATATTCAAATTCAAATTCATTTGCCTATATGATCTACAAGTGATGAACACATTTTAACCATCTTATCCTGTGCCCATTCAAAAGCCAGTTTTGTGTTATGTTATTTCATTTGAGGTAAAATGCAGTTGTATTGTTATTTTTTCAAGCAAATATAGTGCCAGAAGCATTATTTTTTTTCTTGTTGTCCATGTGACTTTCTTGCTATTTCATCAATGCGATAATTTATATCAATCATTAATCTTAAAAGATGCACTTTAAACTTGACACCAGCATGCCTCATCATGGGAAGATGAATTAATTTTGTTTAGGGTTATGTAGGTCAAAGGACACAGAGGTTAATACACATGAAACATTACCTATTTGTAGTTCTTTTATCATAATATCTTGTACTATTTGCTTCTTGTATTCAATGTGCTAACAAGTATTCATTTGGAGAGGAATTTCAAACAAAGGTTACAGAGGTAAATGTATAATGTATATAAAACAATACCAGATAAACATGATTTATCTTCAAACCCATGTGGATAAGTAGTAATTGCTTGGGGGCAGGCGCAAGTGGTCATTATCTCTTTAGCTATGTGATTATATTGGATTGTATTCAACCACTATGAAATAGCTGTTTTGTACATATATGTCGTTTTTTCTTCTCTAACCACTTTTAGTTCAAAATTGTTAGGTATTTTCTGTGTATATGTTAAATACAACATGCCTCCGATAATGAATAAAAAGAAGAAAAAACATCAAGAATTCAGCTAAGGGTCTATCCTATTATTTCTGTATTATAACACTCTAAAAGCAAACCAATCTAAATTGGAATCAAATGGGGACATATTTGTTTCTATTCTTATTTAGAATAGATTCTATTCATCTTTTTCCTTCAGATTCTCTTCAATTCTGAGAATTTGAATAGAAACTAATATGTCCCCATTTGATTCCTATTCATATTTGATTAGTTTGTTTAGAAAACACATTAAGTACATGTCAGTGGCAGACACAGAAATCTTGGGGGGGGGGGGGTACCCCAGGTGTTATAGTTTGTCTTGTTGATGTCCATTTTTTCTGGGGGGGGGGGGGCTGGAACATGTATCATTGTCCATTTAACATTGTAGAATCAAAAGGTAATATTTTTTATTTAAAAAAAATTTAAACAAATTATGAAGTATAAAGATACAGAATTTAAACAAAAAGTTTCATAGTACATGTACCAAAAAGGCAATTTAGGTCACTATATTACAACATTATTTTGACTGACATGGGGTGTAATATAGAATTTTGTTGGGCCTGTAAATGCTTAAATATTCCAAGAGGGACTATTTTTCTGCAAAGCATGTAGTGTTTGGAAAATGTGATGTTTTCCAAAGAGGAGAAATTAATACCCGAGATGCCAAGATATGTTATCTTTCAACTCTTGCAAGATGACATATGGCACCTCTATTATTATATTCTCTTAGGATTAAATCACACTTTCCTTGACTCTATAAGCTTTGCAAATACATGTATATATAAGATAGTCTTTTTTGTTAAAGAGCCGATTTGCTTTGAACGATCAAAATAACATCCATATTTTGTTTGCATTGTTTCGCAAATCCCCATGAAAAGCATGCTCAGCCAATCATTTGACTGGATCTAGGTAGACAATGTATTAACAGAGGTAAAGGTATAGGGTTAGGTCACACATGCAATCAGGCAAGAAGACTGGAAATATACCAAACAAATTATTTATTATTCAGAGAATAATGAACACGTACATAAAAAGTAAAACATAAAAGTGCAATATTTGCATAATGCATTCACAAAGTGCAATTTTCTTTACATAGTAACTGAAAAGTTATAAAATATACCACAATTATGTCCTGAGTTTAAATTAGTTGGCACTATCGAAAGGCAGACTTTGGTAACGTTTTATTGCCAATATACAGTTTCTTTCTTAATAAATACAAAGAAAAGGGGGGAAAAGTTTTTGAAAAGTACTGCAAATGCAATGATGACAAACAAAAATGTAGACATGTGTGATAAAATAGCAAATAGACTTTGAAACTTTGTGTGAATGCATATGTATATAACCCATCTTATACATGTAATTGCAAGATAACAAGTACTGACAAAAACAAACAGTTAAAAAATATAATACTTTACACTTTCAAGTTGTGACTCAACTTTCTTTGGCAATATCACATTGGTACAAAATGAGGGTTGGCAGCGTTTGATATAGATCTTATTTAAGAACAATAAAACATAGTCATTTGAAAGGTATGTATATAATAGAAGATCAAAATAAAAATGGAATGTTTATATATATATACTGTATATGTACAAAAGTTCACATGTAGAAATGTGTGCTTAAATAGCAAACAGACTTTGTAACTTTGTGTGAATGCATATACCTGTTTTATACATGTACAGAAATTGCAAGATAACAAGTACTAACAAAAAGAGCAGTTAAAAAATATAATACTTTACACTTTCAAGTTGTGACTCAACTTTCTTTGGCAATATCAAATTGGTACAAAATGAGGGCTGGCAGCATTTGATATAGATCTTATTTAAGAACAATAAAACAGTCATTCGAAAAGGTATGTATATAATAGAAGACAAAATAAAAATGGAATGTTTATATATACTGTAGATGTACAAAAGTTCACATGTAGAAATGTGTGCTTAAATAGCAAATAGACTTTGTAACTTTGTGTGAATGCATATGTATATAACCTGTTTTATACATGTACAGTAATTGCAAGATAACAGGTACTGACAAAAATGAGCAGTAAAAAGATATAATACTTTACACTTTCAAGTTGTGACTCAACTTTCTTTGGCAATATCAAATTGGTACAAAATGAGGGTTGGCAGCGGTTGATATAGATCTTATTTAAGAACAACAATAAAACATAGTCCATTCAAAAGTTATGCATAGAATAGAAGAAAAAATAAAAATGAATGTTTATATACAGATGTACAAAAGTTCCAATAGCAAGTAAATGGTTACTTGATGTAAAAAAGAACTACATAAAAACAAAGTTATATGTTTATAAAAATCTATAAGTGCTAAGAACAAAAAGTACTAACATCTACAATTTACATGTAAATTCCCTTGCCCTTGGCAATGATTCTGGCAGCACTGAGATGGATGGCTAAGTAAAAACAAGGGTTTCAGCATGGCAAGAGTACAGGTGAATGATATGCAGCAACAAGTACTGAGGAAAGAAATTGTGATGAACAAAAATCCTGAAAAGTGTCATCTCATATGACAAATACATGTTTACCACCGTGGGAATTCCAAACACACACACTCCTCCACTTGAAGAATGCATTATGTTTGTAACAATTACAGTGGAGTGTAATCGTGATTGTAGGGCCAGGAATTTGGAGACCGCTCTGGACCGGACTGGGAGTTGTTTCCCTGTTGCTGCCACATTGAAGTTGACGACTGCCGCATACCAGCCATTAAGGCCTGAAGCATTTGGAGTTGATGCTGTCTATCACGTTCTTTTTCTTGCTCTCTATGCTCCCTCTCTTCTCTTCTCCTCCTCTCCTTCTCCTCTAGTTTTTTTTCTTCAGTACGCTGTGCCTTCATTAGGAGCTCACGCTCCCACTCCATTTGGCGCTGCATGAACCGATCCTCCCTAGCATTGAAGGCATTTGTACTGTCCTCCTCCAGTGTCTTTATCTCCTTGGCTATCAGTCCGAAGGACTCCTGCAGCTTTGATTTCTTCCGCTTTTCCCCTGTTATGAAGTAGGTAGTATAAAATACATCGTAAATAAAAAAAAATCAATCAAATGTGATAGCGGTAAGAAAGGTATACAATCATTTTATTTCTTTCAACTTGTTACACACATACTTTTCTGTATTTGACATAAGGCATGCAATATCACACTTCTAATAGCTAATACAACAAATCAAGTGAGAAAACCTTGAGTTGCAAAAAAAAATCATACTGCATGAAAGCAACATCAACGGGATGTAAAAGGCCCCTTTTCTTGAAAATTTGCTGAATCGAATTCAAATATCATATGAACTATAAATAAGCAAATGTATGGAAACAATCTGTTTATATTACCAGTTGCCTTACGTCCATTAGCAGATGATGTTGAAGGTCCCTCTAGATCCTCCGGTGGAAAATTGCCAACTAAAGAAAATGAGGGATAGAAAAGCGATTACAATAAGTGACTACAATAATAAACATTTCATTTTTATGCATAAAATGAAGGGGAACTAATTTTTATGTTGTTATGTGTCACTGAAGTAAAAACATTTTAAAACAAAGGCTAACTTTCAATACATTTTTATTTTATTAAATTCAAATCAGTTCCTTTCATATTACTCAGTATAAAATGATACATCAAGACAATATAATGATACCAATAATGTTTATTTTAAATGCTCACACTGAGAGGGTAAGAGCCAAAAAGGATTAGTCTTTATAATTACACATGTATATACAAATAAACATGTATATGTGATTACAAATGAAAAAAGGAAGAGGAATCCTTTACCCAATTCTGTTGGTGCTTCCACATCATTTTCCTCCAGTTCATCATCCGTTATACTTCTATCTTCTTCGGCTCCATCCTCCTCCTCCTCTCTCGGCAGTGAATCAGAGTCCACCGAGTCTAGCGACTCAGATTGATCCTCCTCCTCTGGTTGCGACGCCAGAATGGCAACTGGTGCAGTCTCTGGTCTGCCCCCAAAGATCTCCTGCAGTTCGCTATAGAATTTACATGTAATTCTCCCCCTGCCTGATCGATTGTTATTGTCCTCCGTCTTTCGGAAGGACGCTCTTAGTTGTTTAATTTTCCGCTTGATTTGGTCCTCTGCCCTTTCGAACCCCCTTTCTTTCATCAATTGGCATATCTTACGAAATACCGTTTTGTTCCTTACTGTGCCATCCATCTGTTCTTGAATGTTTTTCTCCCGCCAAATATTCAGGAGGCACAGCGTCTCCACATCTTCCCACAGACTCCCTCTCCCTGTTGGTGCCATTTTGATCTAAAATGAGAGAACAAATACAAATACAAATTAATAATGGTAACCACAAAGATTACGATGTGGTAAAATTATTATATAAAATTATGTGTAACATCTATTAATCACCTTTTAGGATTTTTGATCTTGTCAACAACTTCTCTTGTCAGGGGACAGTTGACATGAATATCATCAAAAATTCAAATTTAATGATTCAGATTGATCGACCACCTAGATATATGAAGGCCCTTCTCCCCCTGCTATGTAACATTTGATGATCGATGGACAAATTATTCCGCTAAAGTTCCATATGTACCCATCACTAAAATTGAATAAAACAATTGAAAAATATGGGTATGACTTAGAATGACATAACTAATATAAATAAAGTATACAAAATATGGGAAATCACTTTCTAAAATAACTATCTAGAAATCCATATAGTATACAAAATATGGGAAATAATATTCTAAAAATCTATCAAGTCCATCAAGATAAACTCCTACAGCTCGGCAACTAACACGTGGCCAGCCGCTGATCTCTGAATACCGGTGGAAGAAGAACTTATTCATACTTTATTTACAAGTTTCTTTTGTTATCATATCACGTGTTAATCTGTTAATGTATACAATTTTTAATACAATTTGCTTCTAGTGATAATTTTAGAGACGGTTTAATGATCATTTAGAGATGGTAGGCCTAGAGTGTTAATTATAGAGACAGTTAATACTATAATAGTAAGGTACGCAGAGTCTGTTACAGCTAGGGTTAGGGTTCGCAGACCCCGGCGTCCATCCTAGAGTACGCGGCCTCCTGATGACTTTGGTTGGTTAGGGATAGGACTTCGAAGTTAGAGTTGTGTATATTATTGTACTGTAATCTGTATTAACATTGTTTTATGCACTCACCGCTAGAATCTACTTATTTTAGTCTACTTCTTTTTTGTGGGGATTTTACAGGCAGACACTATTTTATATGTAGATCTAGACCCTACTCATTTGTTTCAATGTCTAGCGACATATTTCATGTCCAATTTCTGACTATGTGCGACTCCGACTGAGTGGATTATTGGCATTTGAAATAATTAATGGCAATTGTCTAGTTTCATGTCTCATGGCCTGGCCTGCCCCTGGCCATGCCTTCAAAATCAAAGTTAAATACTTCATCAAGTTCATGCCTCATGATCATGATGACTTTGTTTGAGGCATAAGATGATGTATTAACTCTGACAGTCTGACTCCGAGTCTGATGATGATGAGTCATAATTTCATAATCATATGAGAAAAATTATGACGGCTCATGATGTATGGCACTCCTGTCCAGGCTATTGTTTTTAGTCTGTCTATTAGTATTGATAAATTATCATCGCCAACAAAAAAATAATGATCATTCTTCAGATGGTGCAATCACAGTAGCGATGTATTTAAAAACATCGAAATAAACAGGAAATGATCAGACGATCGAAAATCATAATTCCCAAACCCACAGAAATATAGGGATGGGACTGAATTACAAGTCACCATCACTCATCAGTTCTGTTCGGAGAAAATACCAGGAATAAACGGTTTAAACTTTTAGCCCACCAGTACAGAATATGTCGTGTCTTATTAGTGCAGGCTGCTGGATATGAGGAAATTAAAATTTAAAGCAATAAATGATGAAAAACAATGTAATTTTACGCTCGGGGCGAGGCTTACCTATAATATATACTGCATGCCTGGTCCAAATGGCAAAAGCGCGCCCGGCCGATGCATTGTTGATGATGACAGGTCGCGTCACTTCCGCTTATAAGCCGGCGCCGAGTCCACTTTGGTGTTACACCTACCGATTGCGGGACTGAGTCCGGACTCGGGCCGGCCTCAAACCACATCCAGAGGTGGACTGAGTCCACCTGGCCTCAGTCCGGCTTTTCAAAAAAAGTTGATGTTACACATACGTCGAGCCGCCTCCGGGGCCGGCCTCAGTCCACTTGCAAACGTATGTGTAACAGGGGTCATAGACACGCATACACCCCCAACCAAAGACCTTATATTACTAGACCGAAAGCTGCGCGCGCGTTCAGCACAAAACAAATGAGATTAGGCTCCGCCTACCGCGATCATTTGAAGACAAAAATAAGCCCTCATTGACATTCATGAGCGTAATTATATTCATAATCCGGCCTTTTCATTGGATAAGAGCGTCATTAATACGCGATTTCCACGATATTATCGGGTAAGCTTTCTGTAAACCATTTGACCTTTCGAACGTCATTTCCGATTATGCAAATTATATCAGTGTACGCGAACTGCATGCAAAGCTAATGCAAAAACCAGTCGCGCTCAAGTTTGCCGCGGGAAGACTCTGCGAAAATGGAGAGATCTGAGCGGAGAGTACCTATTTGGCTAAGTTTTTACCTTGAAAATACGGAATATATGGACAGTCGTGAACTCATCCCGTCTTTATAATACAACGTACTCATTCGTCTATCCTTCTCAACCTAGCCGTACATTGTTTTGAGAATCTAACTTGAATTTTCCGTCAACGATGTCGACCAAACCCAAGCCTCGATCATGCTGTGCACGTGCATCCCAAAAGACTACACGGGCTTTCGAGCACTGGGCCGGCCGGCCTGGCGCCTAGCCCTCGCTTGCCGCAGGCTGTCTCCTGCATGTGGACCGTGGGCCATGGGCATGGTGGTACTACTGAGTGACTGGGAGTCCTTTCAGTTTCATCACTAAGTGTCTACCGAGGAGACTACTAGGGCGTGAAACAGGCCCAAAACGAAGAACAACAACAACAACAACATTTCATCATTCTTTTCATTTTACGGGAGTTTGACCTTATCGATGACACTGTCTGCAGTCTGCACAAATATCGATTTTACTTTTAGTGAGTACAACTTGAAGTTGAAGTGACTGAACTTGTCTTGAGTCTTGACATGCTTGACTTGTCTTTGTTTGACTTTTTCCTTTTTTACAATTTAGTCATTTGATTTAGACTTAACTTAGACTCTAGTCTTAGAGTCACTTGAGTTACTCAGTTAGACTTAACGTTAGAGTTATTTACTTTCTGTTTCCCTCTAAGTTCTGGTACGGTACTCAGAGTCAGACATTCTTGGCCTATTTAGTAATAGTATAGTATTAATATTAACAGTTAGATCTTGCCTACTAAGATCTTATTCAGTTATTGGAGTACCAACCAATATGAATCAAAATTCCGCTGACCCTCAATTCAAATAGATCTAGAGTCGAGAGTAGAGACTAGATCTAGAATCCGGGGGGGGGGGGGGGGGGGGGTCCAGGTCCAAGAAATTTCCAAACGACAGGCTAACACTAAACAGTAGGCCTAACGAATTTTTCTCTGTGTGCAAAATTACTGTAATACTGCACTTCCAAGACCAAGTTCCAGCATGTTTTTTATGCTCACATTTATGACTGAGGCTCAATATCTACGTCTACGAGTACGATTCACAAAAGTACTGTTTGAATTCCGACTTCTAGAAATCAAGTTTTTAACTTTTTGTCATCTTTGACTTTGTGATACAAAAACGGCTTTTTGTGGACAAAAGACGGTTGCGTAATCTTACTATTCTGTAGGCCTAATACGTCTAACAAAAAATCTGATGCTATATAGCGTTGTGTGTAAGCGTGCTTCAATTCACCACTGTCATGACTGTATTCAGTGCAGGACTGTGAATGCAGTTGGAAAACAATCCGTCCATTGGCATTGGAAAGGACGCAAATGGAGAGTCACAACCTATGCACGTTAAAACCAATACATTATTCGTAAAAGAGTAAGGTGTTCACCCGGTGTATTGCACTTGCCAGTCCCCGTTACTACAATACTGCAAGAATCTTCAGGATTGAAGGAGGCAGTCGGTGTAGCTTGAAACCGGCTACATGGGTCAATCCATATCGAATCAACCAATGCTTGTCACCCGACCCCCTCCGATTTTCTTTAAACTCCCACCAAATTTGCCCCCAAATGTCTGACTGAATATTCTGAAATATTTTGCCCCAAGGTCAAATGGTTGCTAAGTTACGGCCTCCCTTAGCAACTAATGCGTGGCCAAACAATCAAGTTTAAATAAAATTAGCTGTTTTTGATTTGCTGGAGCCAAGTTTGATGAAGCAGTGTTCTAATTTTATGTAAATTTGAAGAACTCTTAAACATGTGAAATTGTAAATTTTTCATTGTTCTTCACATACAATATTCTGATTATAATCTCATATTTGCAATCAATTTTTGCCAACATTCCCCAAAGGGAAATACTGGTATAGTGAGTGATTGTATTACCGACCGGCCTTGTATTACCGAACGCGCGCATCATACGCATCAGAAAATAATTTTATACGCTCAAAATTTTGCAACATCCTTCCAAAGAGAACTTGAATAGAAAGATGAGGAAAAGTTGTAAAAAACACATTATCAAAGTCTTAATATTCTAAAAATAACAAAAATATGGTCAAAATAGCTCATCAGTGATTTTGTTGTTTTTTCAACTTTTCCCATAGAAAACACATGTTCGTTAATACGATACCTTTTCATGTGACCAAAATATTTCACATGCGAAGAGGGGTCCGATTGGAAGCTAATATCGTAAAAAGGACTAACGATTTCGGCAAAATTTTTACATATTTATATTTTGTAGGTAATTGTGTATTTATGGTGAAAGTTTGGTGAATTTTATGAGAATAATGTGTTTGATATGATTGAATTCATGAAAAGTGTTCGGTAATACGATCCACTACCATACCATATTTTCAAATGCGATTATTTCCCACTTCTAAGATACATACATGTACATGTAGACCTCTAGACCCTCTAGATCTATATTTGTATAAAAGAAATATTGGTCACAAATTTGATTTAGCCCCTTTTGGAATCAAGCTCTTGATAAAGAGTCATTTGCTTGATTGGTATAATTAGGGTGACCGTGAGCTTTCTTGTAATTGAAATAAAAATATAAAACACATCTGTTTTTGCCCAACCTCACACTGTTCCTTCTCTTTACTTTACTTTCCATCTTTGTCCAGTTCAATCTCACATTCATTTATATCTTTTCGCCTGTCATCTCCAATATTTCCAAGCCAGCTTTTCCTTTCCCAGATCTAGCCTACATGTAGATGATACCTCTTCCTCTTGATATCACAAAATGTAAAGACTACACCGGTATTACGTAAAGAAGTACAAGAATAGACATCTCTCTGTAGGAACATTCACTGGTCAATACATTGACACATATATTTTAATAAATAATTGACATAAAAAAAACATATACATGGGGGCAGTTCCAGTGTTATGAACAAATACATTTCAGATATTTGCATTCTCCACCCATACATATAAACCCCTCAAAAAAGTTTGGAAATCTGAGTTTGGACAATTTTTTTGCTTTACTCCCAATTTTACGCAATGCATATTTCGATATCGTTCAAAAGATCATTTACTTCTCTTTAAAATGATAACATGCTTAGGCGGTATTCTGAGGTCATTTTATCTTTAAAATATTTTATTTGATCTCTTAAATTGGTATTCTGAGATGACATTTTATCTTTCAGGTAAAATAAAAAATTTTGTCTTGCATATAAATTTTATCTTGCATATCTATAGATGATACGCAACAGAACAGTGCCTGCGTAGACATACCCATTGCGTATCTGGCCAAATTACCCGCGCCTGTTTTGAAAACATTCAGCCAATCAGAACTCTGGATTTTATGTTACTCAGAAATTTCAGAAATCTCGTCTTGCATCTTGATGGAAAAAGCTGGTTGCTGACCCATCTAAAAGATGCCACATATCAAGAGTGACATTGTAAGAAAGTATAGAGTTTGAGCTTTCTGATGATATAAATAATGTTTGTGCCCAAAACACAAAATGTTGCACAATTTGCAAGTGAAAACAGAGGAAGAAAATTCTGTTTGATGCATCTTTTTAGGTTAAAAAATCACTTATTTATCAAAATATTTTATTCAAAAGAAATAACCAATAACATTCACTCTTTCCCATGGTACAAAAATAATCAATATTACTCAAGGAGAAAGTGGCTAAATTCTTTGAGAAAGAAAGTCTCACAATTCACGAGATTTTGCAGGGACATGAATTCAGCCACGAGAGGACTTGGATAAGTCTTGCTCATTTGCCCATTAACACGGGCTTGCAGACTGACTGAATACCCATGCATGTTTGTTTGTTATGTGTTTGCTTGTACAGAGGTGTGTTCGATTCCGTGTTGATGTTAAGGTGCATCAAAACAAAAGAAACTGCAGAGAAACTCACTCATCACCATGGAGACAAAGAACAGTGACTTTCAATATTGTTTCATTTTGCAACTTTTGAATTTTGACCTTGCCCCACATTTCAAGGCACTGCACTCCCATGTGAACCATAACCATAATCATGTACATGTAGGGTATAATTTTAAAGAAAATTAAATGATCAATTCATTGGTATCAATTACACATTGATATTTAAAACAAAACTGAGGAGAGATTATCGATTAAAATCAGATTTCCAAACTTCTTTGGAGGAGTTTAGTATGTAAGATGGAATTTTGCAAACATTTGACCATGACTAAATATATACATTGTAAATTACCTTTATCTACATGTAGCTCTACAGATATACAGTAGAGATTCAGGATTCAAGATTTATTAAAAACATAAGGTCACATGTCATGAGCTGGTACCCCCAAAAAGGGTGGTGGAGTTACATTTTTCAAAATGTTGACAGCGAAAAGATGTAGATCACCAACCCCATATCCTATCAGCATAGTTATCTATTATTAAAAGCTTTATAATATAGCTAATACTCCTATAGTGTGAATAATATTATTTCAAAGGGGGCTCACAATAAAAATTGGTGGCAGTAGGCCTATGTATGACCTAAGGTCTGCAGGGGGTTAAA
Source organism: Lytechinus pictus (assembly GCF_037042905.1). NCBI lineage: Eukaryota > Metazoa > Echinodermata > Echinoidea > Temnopleuroida > Toxopneustidae > Lytechinus > Lytechinus pictus. The sequence continues at coordinate 3,028,218 of NC_087257.1, read as the reverse complement.
ATTGATCTAACTAACAAAATATGGATTATGGACCTCAAACTGCTAATTTTATATTCACAGGCTCTGTAGGATTCTGTTCAGATATCGGCCTACTTTTAAGAAAACTTGGTTATCACAAAAAAATTTCCTTATGTGTAGTCTATTTTCTAAAAATTCTCTTTTTTTTTGTTTTCTGACCTTTTGTTTTTCATTGTTTTTTTTTCAGTGAAAATCATACTTATCCAATACATAAAATGGCTAAAGTGTCATTTTTTCAAAAGTTATGTACAGTACTTCAAATTATATTTTCTTTCATGAGGACATAAAACAATACTACCTTGGTATATGTAGATTACTGCCCCCAAAACCACAAACTCTAGGAGAAGACCTAGCTCATGAAACTTGGATCCAAGTCATCCAACCTATATCTCAACCAGTCCAGCTTATAGTTGTAGATCATACATATCGCTATTTCTCAATATTTGTTTTTTACAATATCATACATATCGCTATTTACAGGATTTCTCCATATTGTTTTTTACAAGATCATACATATCACTTTCTCCATATTGTTTTTTACAACTGCTGCGTTGCTTAACATTATTTCTTAACAGTGAACTGTACAGAACATAGATGAAAGCTTTTCTCTAACAAGAAATGCTAATCGAATTTGGGAAGTAAAATTATCACTTTTTTTTTTTCCTTCATAGTATCTGGAGAAAGCCAAAGTTAAAACTATTGTTTTTTAGTCATACTTTTGTCTTTGATTTTCTTTGATGGAAAAATTCAAGTACCACTTGTGCTGGGCCAAGTTAGATTTATGAAATCTTGTGATTTTGTATAAAGTAGGAAATCGTGTGATAAATCAAGCCACTTTGTAAACTCAAATATTCTTCAAAATTTAAGGAATTCAATTCATCAACATGCTGAAACTAGGTGTCATTGAGGAAGGGCACTACTCCAGATACATTGTACTCTCAAACTGGCATTGTTATCAACCCAGCTGAGTGTGAATTGAAAAATTCAGCAATTTTGTGCCCTTTTCATGAAAAGGGTGAAATCAAACTCGTCAGAATCATCGACAGGCCCTCTGTTTCATCCTTCACCCATCACCTAGCATTCAATGGGTAATTCTACCATGTGCTGGAGAAATACTGCACATGTACAATACATGTACATGTAGGCATGATCATTCAGAAGCACTCCTTCTGTTAAGCTCAATTCTCACAGTATGGCTTTGTCGTCAACTAAGCCAGAAGGTGAAAGAATTTTACAAAAAAAAGACTTAGTATTTCTGTTGATTCAAAAATTATGTTTACAACTGATAATTACACGCTGTGTTTGTCCAGCGGTATGAAAAAAATAATGTATATGAATTTTTAGCCTCATGACATTCATTGTCAAATATACAGTATACCCATCAGAGTACATGTACAATGTATGAAAATATAAGCTGCCAAGTAGAGCAGATTTTAGTCCTGAAAGAATACTTTTGGTTTTATGCAAAATATTGATTTTTAAATTCCAGTTTTATGTTTTGTTCTTTGATATTGCTTTGAAAATAATTTCCTCACCAAAATACTAATTTTCAGAAAGCTTTTATAATAATAAAATGTTTTGGTTCAGGTTGGCAGCTCTGCACCAATTACATATACATGTACATGTATTTTAGTATCTGCACTAGTGCACTAGCTGCCCGGGGGGGCCACTTCCATTGACGAGTGGATACCATGCGCGACCATGGGGTCTCGAAAAGCACCCTAAACACGTAATTTCCATATTCTGAAAATGCACCCCTTAACAAGTATTGGCGTGTGAAATCCTACCCTTAACAAGTATTGGAAACAAAACGATACTCTTGGCAAGTATTCCCTGAAATGAACCCCTAAACAAGTATATTTTATTGTTATGTCACGGGCCCTTCGGTCGTCGGTTTTACCTTTATACACATCATTTGGTTAAGTACGACCCTACCTTCTACACCTCGCGCAAATCGGACTCTAAACACGTAGTGTTGGGGCAAAAAGGACATCCTTTATAAAACATTTTAATTTTGTTTTATCATCCACGCAAATTTGACCCTAAACACGTAACTTTCCTAGCGAAATAGATACCCTTTTTTCATTATTTTTGTGTTTTTGACACCCTTATCACGTTACGTACGTAACGTGCCTTATCGTGAAAAAGACATCCTTTTTACGTGTTTTTTTGGTCGCGCATGGTATCCACTCGTCAATGTAAGTGGCCCCCCCGGGACTAGCTGACCATTACTGTACAAAGCCTTACAAAACTTCACATTTCACTGATTCTGAAATGTTGCCATTCTGGACAGGTGATTTCTGATTTTTTGACCACGAATATCCATTGAGAATGATGCAGCAACATACTTCAACCTTGTAATCAGATAATACTTAATCACATCAGTAATTAGCTCTAATACATGATTATTGTGGTCAGGGAAAAAAATTCTGTGATTCAGGAGGTTGACTACTTTTGTACTTATTTTTTCTCTTATTTTTTTTCCAGTTGAAGGTTTGCTTCCTCCTTTCCGAATGACCATCTCGGCTACAAGTGCTATGGCCAGCACTGACTCTGATGGACAAATCAGGCCTCCATTGTCCTTGATGCGGATTAGTTGAAGACGCTGGTCTTGGTACTGTTTCTCCTTATCGACCAATGCTGCTTTGCATTCTTCACAGTACTGGTGATACAATATAAAAAGAAATTTGTGAGTACTATTAGATGTGAAATCCAACCAAGATATTTCAAATTTATTTAAATTAAATTAAAAAAAATATGCATCCATGATTTGAACTATCGACTTTACTCATTAATCTCCATAAGTATGTGCAAATTTTGTTCAAAGCAACTTACAGTTTAAATTCCATAATGTGAATTTTTAGAAAAAGTTGTATATGTTCCAAATTTGTAGTATTAACATGGAATTGTGCTTAAATCTATCTTTTCTGCCCCAAATTGTTTGATAGTAGGATTTATGGTTGGGACCATTCCTTTGTTGGCTTCGTCACAAAATTTGTCTTTATGGAAACTAATTGTAATCTCAAAATTATGATGCTTGATATTTTCATCCACTTACATTACATTTACTTTGGATCTTCTTCACAGCAAACCCTGCGATATATGCTGAAATGTTTTCTTGGAATGTACTAAGTCCAGCGTCGGTGTTGTCCGTGGTTTCGTTCTCGTCTTCATCTGAAGAATCAATGTATGTGCTGTCACTGATGTTATCCCCTGTTGGGTCATGTTCATCTTCATGTAATTCTGCATCTACTTTTACTTGTGTCCCCATGGCCTCAAGAAAGGAAGTTGCGTTTCCAGAATCACTGGTAGGTACATGCTCATTGATGAGAAGAGCCCTGTTGCATAGATCATATCAAATGTGCAAAGAATTCTGTTGACTGTTATTAGGAATGATGTCAACATAGATGGGCATAATCACCAATACCCAGTATTATTGCAAGGAATTAGAGGATATTGTTCATGCTATGCACCTTTGGTAATGTCTTCAATTGGGACAAAAGATCAAGACTTTAATAAAAAGTTTCACGTAAATTATGTACATGGATCTACTTAGCTTTAATATTTATATTATATTGGATGGCTCTGAATGGAATACCAGAAATTTCTGGTATTCCATGAAATAAAGCCATCCAAAATATTTATTATCATCCCACCCCTAGCAATCAAAAAGAGAGAGAAATTTGATTGAACAAGTCATATCCACTTATCACATAATTAAGATCAAATTTGGCCGTTGACATGCGACTTGTGTGTAGTTCATTATGACGTAATTGAGCGTCGTTGTGCTCTTATGCTGCGCATCACATTGCTTTCATTGTTGTACGCGTTGTATATTTCGCGCATTTGCACAATACTGTTGAATATGCTCTCATATTCAATAGCAAATTTTGTACAGGAGCCTACGGGATAATCTTGGGATTTCGGTTATTCTAGGGATACGCTCTGATACTGCACAGACAGTTGATGCAGACCAAAATACGCGTTTTTAATGTATGGCTAAAACACTCTATATAGATGATAATGGTAATTATTCAAATCTGAAAGTATCATCTTCAGCTTTTGATTAACGGGGGAGTACAATTCAGTTACCAGATTAATGGTGTATGTAATTTTGGCAGAGTATTACCTGTATGCTGCCTGGAATTGTGCAGTGGTTGGATTATTATTCCATCCACCTCTGCCACGAATTTTGGCGAAGTGCAGTTCTAGGTGGTCTTGACTAAGACGGTATGGAAGGAAGTACCTGAAATGGAACATGTTCATCGTATCATTAACATTCAGCAATAGGAGGAATGTGTGTCCTTTTATTTTTCACACATAATCCACATCTCAAATATTGAAAGAAAATATTTCCACCGTTCTATTTTAGAAATTTGATGGAAGTTCTTTACAGGTTGTCAAACATTTTTCTGTGTTTATTGACTGACGATGTCAAAACTTAAAGAGAAAAATGGCTCATGTTATTGATTACTTTGAAAAAAAAAATCAAATTAACAAACAAATTAATTACATAAATTAATTCTTACGTCATTCCAGATTCAGGATCGTCAAAGAATCGCTCTGCCAGCGAGATAAATCCATCCATCGCCAGACACAGTCCAATGATAGGCGTTCCACGGTTACTAGATGCGACGGAAGTGCCATCTATTAACTTCATTGTAAGTAACAGTTCCTTGGTCTCACGAAAAAAAGCTACCCAAGTGTTACGTGTGGACTTGAACAAAGGGGCTTTATACCCTTTCTGAAATCTGTTCCGACCATTTAACATGTCAAATAATCTGTTGTATTTAAATGAAATGAAAATGTTCTTACATGCGTTAATAAAGGTGTCCTAAACAAAAAATAGGATAAATTTCATTTCATTATATTTTCACATTATATGACTTGTAATTGAGCTTGAAAGTATAAATATCTTTTAAAGTTGTGAATTTAAATCAAAATTAGTCCAATTTTAACTGGTCTAGGCTGATAACGTGTTGGACAACAACTAATTTTGATATGGAGATAAGCACCAAATTTGATGTCTTGATTGTTTATATATACTCTTTTGAATTTTGTTTGTTAGATCCACAAAAAACAACAGTACATCCACCAGTAACTGATACTTCACATTTGACCAAGTTAATGTATTCAAAACTAATGCAACAAATGCCTTCATAGTGTGTTTATTTTTCTAGTCACCTGGTCTACTCAATTTCTTCATCATGCTATGTAAAGGCATGCTTGCATAATATCTTGCTTTAAAATCTGTCTATCAAAATGACAGAAATGAAATATCATTTGACCAAAATTGCCCATGAAGTAACTACGAACTGATCTGTACAGAAACCCTCACAAACCAAGTTTTGTATTATAGTCGGGACAAAAATTATCCATCAAGCTGTCCTCCACATGACTGATTATGCACAGATACTCATATAAAGTGGCATTTTTGTGGGACAATTTCATGCCGTATTTACCTATCAATCCTTCGTAAGAAGTCTGCAGTGCTCTTTGAATTTCCAAAACCGTTGTATTGGAGTTGTCTTAGAATGTCGATCGTTGCGGCAACTGAATAACTAAATACCTGCGCTGCTAACTTTACCTACAGTAAATTTGAAAGATTTGAGATTGAAAAAATATATTTAACCTGAATTTCAAATCATTGGGTGATTCAAGTAGGGTGTTGAAATCTGGTGTTGGTGATGTGAGAATACCAGTCACAACACTGTACTTGAAATGATGCTGGTGTTGGGATTGACCTCGGAAAATGTGACGTATTTCCTGCAGTTTGTGTTGAGTGCTGGTGTAGAATGTCCTCTACTGAACCGAGCATCACAGCTGGTGTTGGCGATCTACGTGTAATTTCCCCATTCACCAACACCGAACCCCAGGGATTGGGAAAATCGTGATTTGAAGTTCGGTGTTGATGATTGAAGCCCAGGAACAGGATGAACATCCTTGTGAAATTAGATTTTTACAGATAAGATGAGTGAAAATCATTAATGTATACATTTTAATGGACAATTATATTTATTTTGGATTTTTAAAGTAATGGTAGCGTTTACATTCTGTACAATGAGAATTTACTGACAATTTCCATTGAAAAAACCATAAGAAATAGTAGAAAATCAAAGAAATTCATTAGAAATTTAGAAAGCAATGAAATACATTAGAAAATATATGTGATTATGAAATTTGTTTTAGTACATTTGGTCAGATTCATATAAAGTGTCTGTGTACCAAAAATTAGCATTTTAGGGGCATTATTTGGTTAATTAGAGCAAACTTTTTATTTTATGCATAAATTAGCATAAATCGCAGAATTTGATATTGTAGTTTTGTAGACTATGCCATGGGTAACGCGCGTGCCAATTTTCGTCGCAATCGACTGCTGAGATCATATTTGCATACCTACCCCTTCAGTCTAAGGCATCGAAATACCCCGTTTATTTAGGGTTAAGCTCTTCCAGGAAAAGCAAGTGGTACTAAAATGAATATTATTTTAATACCTTCATCTTTGACTTGGAGAAGTTGATGTGTTCTGCTGTCAACTTGTTGGCTGCCCTCATTCCCTCTTTCTGTTGGATTTCATAAGCCTTCTTGATATGGTTCCAATGGACCTTAAATTGAGACAAAGCAATGTGGATGCCTTTATTTCGCTATTCATAGACCTATTTTTGCCCTTGCACATATTATTTGTAATTCCTTCACCACTGAGCACTCCCCTGGAAGGAGACTAGGTGGTAATGTTTTGAAAATACATATTCATCAATTTGCTGTATTAAAAAACAATAAACTGTCAATTATGCTATTTATTTTTATCATACAGATGAGGAATCTTGATTGGGAAGAAAAGAAGAGTAACAACGGCATGGAGCGATCTATGGTATCATCATCTAGACATCTACTATTGGTAAATCAACGTTAGCGATGCTCTATAGGTTATATTGACAACATAAATGTGAAAATAGCAACCATTGAAAACAACACCAACCTTTTCTGTACCATTGAATATGAGCTCCTCTTTCTCACCAAGTAGATTCCTCAAAAGCTTCAAATTGTGGCAAACATCAGGAATGTATGTGACAGGATGACCATTGGCTGGATGCGGGAATTCACCTTTGAGGTTCTTCGGGTCTAAGTTTGTTCCCAGCATAGTCATGGTTGATTTATTGACGGCAGCTCCATCGCAAACGATGGCATCTACCTGAATGCCATTTTCATACAAACGGATCAGACATTCCTGTATAAGCGCTGCCTGTAGAGATGCAGTGAGCTTGTTGATTAAGAAATAGCCAACTGTAAGTTTGATGTGGCAGTTCATAGCAACTATCATAAAAGCAAGGGCTTGTGTTGCTGGTGTTGGGGTTTCTCCTTCACATTTGGCATTCCCAATCGACGTGAAGCCATTGTTGACATCATTGATCTTGTCGTATTGGATCTGTTTCTTTATGGACATGGCATCGAGCATCAGCGACCAGTGCAATTTTCTTGAGGAACTTTCATTAATGTATTTCAGTGTGTTAATTGATTCTTCAGTAAAGCCAGGTAGACCATCAACGCTAGCCAGCATCTTTCTCAGAGTAACGTCTGACGGGATACTGAATATCGTTCTAAGGTACTTATAACATTTAGGTGAAAGATAATGGAGTGTAAGGCAGAGGTTCAACAGTTCTGGAGAATACCTGCGTCCCGAATCTCTTCCTCTGTTCTTCTCCTCATTGTTCACCAATAGGTCATATGAATCCCCAGGAATCTCATCAAGGGTTGTTTCGATTACACTCTTTTTCACTCCGTAGTTTTCCAATGTTGTCTTAAGGTCCTGATAATTCAATGAGAAAATAGAGCAGTTTTTTTTTTAATGCAGCTACCCATAAAAAGGAAAAAATTGAAAGTGTGAAAGTGCACTTTAGTCTTTGACTGCAATATATGATGCCTTCAGTTTAATGTGGGGAAAGAACTGTTTATATGTAATGTTCTAAATTTTAAGTACTTGACAATGCATTTTATGATATCTTTGATATGTCAAAACAAGAAATATCACTGATGATAATTAATATCTCGCCCTATGCCATTACCATGCCCCCCTGGCCTAGATATGGTTAAAAACTGAGAAAGTAATTAGCGACTGATTTTCCATTTCAAAAAATGGTCTTTTCCGTTTCTGAAAATCTGCAATTCTGTTTCAACTTGATCTAAAAATGGATATTCGATATTGTCACTCAAAATGTACACAACAAAAACCTGTATTTTGTTTTGCAAAGGTGAATTCCATTAATTTTTACATGTAAAGTATAAGAACGAAACAGAATTTCTGTTTTATTTACCGGTAAAACGGAAAATCACTGTCCCTATGTAGTTGACCGTCATGATTGGAGGGGGTATGAAAAAGTGGGGACTTTGTATCATAGACAGTATAAATGAATACTCTGATTAAAAGTAACTTGTATTAAAGGGAACTCCTGGCTGAAAAATAATCTAAGAAAAATTAACTGAATAATTTTTAAGTTTAGCCAATTTTGAAACACCAGTTATATGCACATAATTATGATTGATAAATTTGCAATGCATGTAGGTGGGACGATGAAAAGGGGAAAGTGTAACAAAATATGTTCCAGCAGTGTTGCATACTAAATCATGAGTCAATTTTTTTTTCATTCTTGGAAGATAATTCTGAATAAATATAATTTCAATTCATATTATGAAATTTTTCAAGAGAATAAGTTGGGATATATGCCTTAAGGACGTGCATAGAACTGTTTCATAACTTGAAAGTTTGTTATGCCTTATTATATCCAAAATGATTAGACTTGTAGTGTTTTGTTTGTCAGATTTTACTAAATTGATCTGTTCAAATAATCCTACATGAATTTTCAGCCTGGAGTACGCCTTTAAGAGGTGTTAATTTTAACTTACTTTCAACGACCGAATCTTCATGGATTTATTAACACTTTCCATCTGCGCCTTCCGTTTCTTTGCTTTCTCTATCTGAAGTGCAAATTCAAGTTTTCTTTTTGTTGACCCAGGACTGTATGCATATGTGTGGTCTACTGCAGATATGCAAGGACGAACTGGAGGTGTGTTGGGAAGTTGAATTTCATTTGTGGATGGTACCTGAATTAATGTAAAGTTTGAATTTGACAGTCGTAAGGAAAGGGTGAAATTTTGCTAATGTAGGGTCGTACTTTGACCTTTCAGAGATTTTGAGATTTATCTGTCAAAGATCCCTTAGATTTTTAAGAGAAAGATGAATGAATCCAGAAAATATTTTGAACAAAAGTCAAATCAATTGCAAATCTTTGTAAGACCGGACCCTGATCTTGAAGACTGTTGAAATATTTTGATCAAATGGCAGCCTAAGCAGAAAGTTATTTGCTGTGTATTAGTCTATTATTTGGCTGTCCAAACAGGGGAAAGAATTTAAGAAATCTTCACCTAGTAGGATTGCATCTTTAGCCAAGAGTTTGCAATCAATGTATATTGGGGTGGAGATATGATTAAATTTGAACTTTTGCAAATTATTTCAGTTACAGCATTTAAAATGCCAGAAATATGTACTGATCAGGTGGAGAGATTTTTGTAAGGTGAATCTTGTGCTATGTGATATTCACCTGTGTGTAAACCGTACAAACAGCTTTATGACACACCAGGGGCCCATTGCATAAAACTTTTTACCTGAGAAAACTCATGTTTTTACCGGAGATTTTGCCCTGTGTTAAAGTCAATGGCAGAAATCAGACTAACCTTAGTTTTAAGTTTTTACCAGAGTTTTCTCAGGTAAAAAGTTTTATGTAACAGGCCCCAGGTTTCTAGCCATGGCACTTGGGTTAAAATTTGCACAAATTTTTTGAAAAGTAGAATCAAATGCTGAATATGTACCAATTCATTTGTATTTACAGATAGCAAAGTCATCGTTATAGGGCAATGCAAAGTCTGCATTCATTATTTTACTGAAGTCTATCACCAATGATCTAAAGTAAAATTATTTTGTTTAAAGAAAATTTAACCTGTACATGACATGCATAATATGAAACACTTATTTCATCATTCATCCCTGAAGGTGGTAGATGCCTAAAGTTGCTCTATTGAAATTGAAAAACATTTGGCAAACATGCATTACTTGGGTAATCACTTCTTTTGCATTCCTGATATATTCAAAGTTGTGTTCTCCCTTTGATTTGTTTTAAATATTTCTGCATTTTGCGCATTTTTAAAATTCTAATGTTAATATTACAAAACAACATTTTTTCAGGGAGAGGGGGGGTGGGGGCAATGAATGTAGTAAATACTTACATGCACCTGTAATGAAGGTACTGCTGTAGGTAGCAAGGATCTTCTTTTCTCTGTAACGGAGTAATCTTCCTTCTTAAAGTGCTTTGAGCAAACACATAATCGTGTTACTGGGTCATCCGTGCGTCCTATGATGTTAAGCCATTGTTCGCGGATGCTGGGCTTAGTAGGTAGGCTTTGGAAAAACATAGTTCTTTAACTAGTAATGTAGTATTAAACATCAAGATTTATCTACACTAGAATACAACAAGTGCATCTGACTTTTTTTCTTCATCAACCATGATAACTAAGGATTTTTTGTTGTTGGATAGATCAACTTGTTCCTAGTGCATGTATCCATGGTTTATTTTCATTTGGTCCAATGCCAGCTCGTCTACTATCATTTGGTCTACCAACAGTTTGTCCTACATCCACATGGTCTAATTGCCATTTCTTCCATATACCATTTCGTGTAATTAGATTAAGTGTTCATTGGGCAAAATTAATGAAAATAAAATAAGTATTACATAAGCTGGTTATGTGGTCATAGACCAACCGATGATTAGACGAAATGACCAACTGGTTATTGTATATAGCGGTAGCGATTGCATGAATGGCCTGCACGTCTATATATAGCCTCTTTGAGGTGTTCAAGTGCAGTATTTACAAGACAAGGCAGCACGATTTGTATCTAACAAGTATTACGCATAAGTAGTGTTACCAAAATGATGAGTATTCTAAAATGGGATACTTTCCAAGACAGGAGAACAAGTAGCCGGCCTATATTTTTGTTTAAAGAAATACACAATATAACTCCATGTAAAGCATCCTCCAAAGAAATACACAATATAACTCCATGTAAAGCATCCTTTAAACCAACAACCAGAATAACCAGACAGTCTCATGACTTAAACTTCAATGTAATCAGAGCAAATAAGGATTGCTACAAATATTCCCTCTACCCTCGTACAATTGTAGAGTGGAGTTCCCTTTCTCCCACTACTAAAAATGCACCCGATCTAGCTGCATTTAAGAAACAGCTGAGCAAAAACATGCTAATTAAAAGTCAAAATGGTTGTTAGACGAAATGTTGATAGATGGGATGGCATTAGGCTATATGAAGGTATGTGGCGAGTGGACGAATTGGCAATTTTCCATATCCATATACTAGGAGTGATTAGATTTTAGGTTCCTGAGGTCAAAAGTCCTAGAGGTCATATGTCCAAAACTATCTTTCTCCACTTCAAAATTTATCGTGTTTACCTAAATGACAGTGATCTATTTAGAGGTCATTATAGTTTTGGTAAATTACCCCCCCCCCCCAAAAAAAAGGGAATATTGTATCATTCATGATGTGGACTCCATCCCCCTTCTGATAAAATTCATTATAAAATATATATGGTGATAGCAAACATTGCAACTGTTACTGAACCATTAAACAATTATTAATGTTTGAAATCTTGAATTATATAGATATGGATAATAAATTATTGAATATGATTTTATAACTCTAAGACTACTTTGTGCATTATTTAAGTAAACAATTCTATTTTGTAAATGAGGATTTTTTTTGGTATAATGTCGTTCTTGAATTGAGTGAAAGGGAATGTTTTTAATTACTGACATGAAATAATTTTCAGCCAGGATTCCCCTTTAATCAATAAATTATTTCAAATAAAGTGAATATTTTCATGAAAACCAAATAATATAGAACTACCCAGTAGTAGATTTTATCCTATTTAGAACGTTATGAAGGGAAAGGTGACACAAGTAAATAAGAATTCACCTTCTAGATAAAGAAACTTTTAGGAATAATGATTTATGGTATATTTTTTCTTCAAAATTTTAATAAAGAAAAATAAGATTTTATGCTTGAAAAATATTTTTAAAGAAATAAAGGAGTTTTTCACAATTATGGCTGGCAACCGTGGTAATATTTGGTCGCAATTATATTTTTCTGGGAAAGATTCATGCATGTAATTGAAAAAGTTATTTTTTTGTGGGGGGGGGGGGGGGATTCCGATCAGGGGTACCAATTTTTCTTTTATTAAATATAACCTTGAACAATCCCTCATTGGACGAACGAAAGAAAAGTCTGCTCTTTCATTTTTTTTCGGGGGGAGGGGGGGGGGGTCATTCTATTCCTTTATCCACCCCCACAAACAATTATCCCTCTCTTCTCTGATTTCTCTCCTCCCCATCTCAATTTTCCTCTTTTCTCTTACCCCTACCCTTCCAAGTCTTCCTCTTTATATACAAAATATCTAATTCACTTCCCTTTTTTCTGTTCTTTCACCTCATCCTCTCCATTATTTTATATTCTCTCATTTCCCCGCTCTTCGTTTTAAAATTAAAGCCTTTTTGTCTTCTAAAGTTATTTTTCTCCTTCCCTTTTCACTGTTGCCCCTCATCTCGTCTTCCCTCGACCTCATTCTCACTTTCCATATCCCTCCCTGTGAGAGATCAATTTTTTTTTCGACCGCGCCCAATGAGCGACCCACCCAGCGCCCACCCATGATCATTTGACCCGCAACCTGCCCGCAACTCACCGAACGGTCACCGAGAAACCATTGAACCGTATCCGGTTGCGGACGGCCCGTAATTTATTCACTTACCGATGGAGACTCAAATAAGCCCGAGTCTCGTATGTAATACGAGACTCGCATCCCCTCACGGCGCAATTCATTGGCATGATTGCCCTTTTCCCCGAATATATCCAAAGTAAATCGGGGACAGTCCCCAATAATTAATCAATCAGCTGTCGAACAGCTGATCGTGACGTAATCACAACAAAATTGGAATTTCCCAAACCGGTTTTTTTTACGACATGTAACTGTTAATGTAAATGAGAACGGTTTTATTCATTATTATTATGACATCATTTTTATTTCGTTGTTTCAGATTTACAAGGCCCATGTAGTCTAATTTCAGTGTGGCCAATGTAAAAGCTTAGGCATGTGAAAATTTTTAACAATAATTGTTAGTATTTGTGATGTGCAAAATCTTTGGCGAAACAAGAGATCTCGCAGCAGCACATCGCAGCTTGGGCATGTAATGATTGATCATTGGTGTGACGGGTTTCCCAGTTATCAATGAAATGGATATTCGATCATGGAGATATCGATATTTTGTAGACACGGATATGTGATCAATTGAAATTGAGAAGCTGATTGGCCGAGTCGCCTTTTTCGTCATTGCGTATATAGATGAATACATTAACGCGCATCCATATCATTATGAAAGTTGACCTTTGGATTTGCGCTGATGTGCGTATTGTCTAATACACGTACAAAACCACAGTTGACGAGGGAGCATCTTACGAAATTAATATTAATGAGGGCTTATTTTAGCTTCTAATGGATTAAACAAAATGGCGGTAGCTTCGGGGGCTTGCACCATAGACTAATAAATACGTATAGACGGAAAGGTAGCACCCGCGGAAAAGCCTCATTTAAATAACATTTGCATATAACGTACAGATACTCCATAGAAGCTCCATGGTGATAAGCGTATTTTGTACCACTTTTGGCCACACCTCCTGGGAGACATTTGAACCGAATCCTAAGCCCCCATTTGCATATTGCGAATGGATCATTTATTTTTTCTTTGCGTATTCGCAAGATACTGTGATTTGATTGGACATTACCTCATGAATAATGTATTTTTCTATTGAAATTCGTACGTCATAATTTGACCCCTATCGTCACTTCGGCTTAATCAAGGGCTGAAAGGTGACGTCACCCGCACAGAAGAAGGTTATTTCCTTGAAAGATTTTCGGTGAGTACTGTCAGATTAACGCTGAATTTTAATTCATTTACAAAAATAAATCAAAAGATCTGATGTTATATGGGATCTTTAGATGTCTGGGTACAACGTGAATTAATTTTTGTTTATAAAAAGTGAACAATTAGGAAGCAAACGACTTGCGAAAACTCAAAACTATTTCCATCGTCGTGAGCTAAAAATGGTGGCTATAAAGCCTATATTACTTGATGTAAATCTCCATCTGCTACCATTTGAGACCTCGTACCGTATATTCAATTCACGCCAGACTTTCGGGCGAGAGTTTCTCTGAAATTTCGATTCCTACCGAAGATCTCAGCAGGCATGAAAAGAACTAGAATCTAGATAACGTTTAGGCTAGACATATTGAGTTTAGAAAGACATTCACTCCATTAACCCGTCCCTTTGAATTCACATATCAAGACAATAGGACCGCGTAGCCTCGAGTCTAGAGTAGATCTAGAGTCTAGTCCTCGATCATTTTGTAAAAAAAGATGTTTTTCCCAAACTTATTTCTACTAATAATACGGTACTACACTAAGTCTAAGTCACTAGTTCTTATGTTTCCTTTTATTTTTTTAAACTTGAAAGTTGGGCCTACCGCCTTGATCTAGATCTAGACCAAGTCTAAGTTAATCTAACTTAGAGTTAGACGTATGGCCTACCCCGGGGTCTGAACGTCGCCACTTCGGACAGCCTCGGACTCGGCAACATAGATCTAATGGGGAGTAGAGATCTAGTCTAAGTTGGGCCTAATTCATCGGTAGATCTGATTACAGGTCTTGGCTAAAGCTAAAAGAAAACATTTCTACCTCCCAGCCTATCTAGCTTAGGTCTAACTTGTTATAGACCTAGACTAGACTTGGATCTAGGCCTACAACAAAGTCAAAGCGACCTGTAGAATCTATATAGGCTTAGTATTATTTCAGTCAGGGTCTTAAGTTAAGGCCAAAGGGTTTATTTAATTTTGGAGGTTAGCTTTTGTTTGGCCTAACGTGCAGATTTTCCATCGGAGCACTTGTCATCAGAGCAAATGTCATGAAACTATTTTAAAGACACTAGGTCAAGACAGCTTTAGTCTAGATCTAACACTTGTATGATTCAATAACATTGAAAGTTCGCAGAATAGTAGGTTTAACAAATATGAAATTTAGATCTACTTTTGATGTAGATCTAGATCTACTTACATTTAGTTCCAGATCTATGTACGTCAGAGTCTATGACTAGATCTAGATATATACGCTATAGTCCAAGTGTTATGTTTTTTTTTTTTACAATAGCTTGTATTGCTAACATTTCTGTCTGTGTATTGTTTTAATCAACAGACATAGAACATGATGCTGCTTCACATCCTCTTTTAAAGACTCAAGAATTACAAGACCAAATTAAGCTGCAGGACCCTCCTGATTCAAAAAGGTAAAAAAAACAATAATCATCCTATATATCAAACTGAATGACTTCATGTATTTACATACCAAACGACTTTATCCAAGAATGATTCCAGATGTCAATGATTTCATAATCCTACAATGGTTATATTAAAACCCATTTCAAATTTCAATACCCATGTTCAATAATTTACAAGATAATTGTTTAGTAAATTCTTTTTAGTGTCAATACACAAATTAATTTCTTTGAAATTTTGCTAACTCATAGATTTTGACATCATTGGCATCTGGAGTCATTAATTTTAGCCATGCCTTATTTCGGTGCAAATCAAAATCTACATCTCTGCAAAGAATACATACTGACTATCCAACCATGAATATGATATCAAATTATTTGGGAGAATATACTCTTTCTAGTGGTATAATATGCGTTCATGACATATTTTTACCTTAAATTGGGGTTTTGTGAGGTGTCCCTTTTTTTTTGGGGGGGGGGAGGGGGGGCTCACACGGTAGACCAAGATCTAAGTTTTATTGAGTAAATGAAAAGAAAATCAGCTCAGAGACTAGGCTGGAGTCGTTTTGACAGGCTCCATTTTCATTTTCACCTGTCATATTTTCACGGGACAATTAATATCACCTACCGGTAGATCTAGCTTGTCAAAATTAAATAAGAAAATCAGAATATACTATACTATAGGCTAAGCAAGTGGAAAGTCATTTGTAATCAATTTATTTGCTTCCTACCCACTCATGAATTCTTCAATCCACCCCAGATTTTGTAAAGGCGACTCATTCGGCTTGTGATTTCATTAAGCTTTTATATATTTTTTTATTTCTTTTTATTTTGATGATGGCTTGATTGAATTGCTAACATTTCTGTCTTTTTTTTTTTTTTTTTTTTCAACAGACATGGAACATGACTCTGCTTCACATCCTTTGTTTTAGAGACTCAAGAAATACAAGACCAAATTAAGGGTTTGTTTTTTTAATTCCAATAATAATTTTCTGGTGGAAGAATTAGGGAATAATGCATTGACAATATGCCAAACATCCTATATCAAACTGAATTACTGCATGTATTTACAATAGAGTATTGTAACTGCTTCCCCCTCACCACTGACCAAACAAAACCCACAAACAATTTAAGAGGGATAGGGTTATTTTAGGGGTAATTATCCTTGCTGATTGTAGCAGTAGTTTTTACAAATATGGATGTAGTTAATGATGATGTTTATGATAATAATACTTAGAATAATAAATTCATTACGATGACATAACAGTAATGATGAATAAATATGATAATTCAGCACTATAATATGTACATGAAATTGTGTAACAATTTTGGCAATGAAGAATTTTTAACAAAAATAATGATAAATGAATTCGGGGGGGGGGGGGGCATGTGACATTGCATCTGTGTTTGTGAGGACAGTAGTCTCTTTCACACCATTTCATCTTAAGCAGATGGGAACGAGCTCTGATCAAAATTTGATCTTTAAACTCAAGAGGAAAATAATTGTTACCTGATTTATGTATTTGGAATAAAATGAATTGAAATAATAATTTTGTCATTGTCACTGAATTAACAAGTCTTCTATAATTCTTTTTAGCTGAGAGTTTAGGTGAATCAAGTTATTTGAGGAGACACTGGAAGTACTAGTAGAATTAATGGACGAGCAATAGTGAACAAGCAGCATAAATTTAAGAGTAATGAGACCTACATTTTGCAGCCATGGATCAAGGTTGGAGGGGGTGGTAGTTGCAGGTTTTCTCTGTAAAAATCACCCCCATTAAAAAACATAACAAATAATATATAAAGATATTTTTAAAAAATGAATAAATTTGAAAATAAAATAGAAAACAATCCTTTTGAGAACCAGGACCTTTAAGGTGGAGGGCAAAAGACCCCCCCCCCCCTTAAAGAATTTTTGATCCATGGCTGTTATGTAGATGTGATAGAGAATTTCTAAATATATATTTTTTTTTAATGAGAAAGATACATGGGTGATTTCAAGTTTGCTGTTGAACTTTTGGTGTGGCGTCTTACAAGTTTTACATCATCATCACAGCACCAAAATTACAATCAAATTGATTCATAGATTCATCTCACTTGATGTTGAGCTATTAATGTGATTTGGATTATTTTTGTAAACTCACATTGGGTTTTGGAGGAAGGAAGAACTAAATTGTGCTACGAACACCAACGCCAAAGTTAGAATCACCCAGTGTATTTTCTTTTTTTAATGAATTGCGAGAAGAGCTGAGAGGTGGAAAATATAAGAGAAAGAGTTGTGTGTGTGGTTTAATAATGAGAGTGCGATATGGCAAAGAGAGAGCTGAAGAGAGATTAAAAGAATAGATAATGTATTATAATGATAATGTGAAGGGGCATAGGGTGCACAAGAGAGTGGACAGAGCCAATTGACAATTTACCCACAAGGAGAAACCATAAAGGGCCATTTTATTCTTTATTTATTTTGAGAGGAGGCGGGGATAAATGAGGGAGAAACAATTTATAAAGAGTGGGGAAGAGGAATAAGATGAATAGAGATGACTTTTAAAGACAAAAATTAGGCCAATCAGAGTGTGTGTGTGTGGGGGGGGGGGGGCAAAGCCGATCAGTGCGCCCCCCCAATTTGACAGGCTCAATTAAAAATTGTAATGTAAAGTGTGTCCCCCTTCTGAAAGTGAAGACCCCCCCTTTTTTTTGTTTTTCAAATTTTTCCTTGAGAAAATGTGCCCCCCTTTGGAAAAATCCTAGATCCGCCCTGCCTGAAACTGATGAAGTTTGGTAATGACATGTCACTTATCTGTGCTCTTAAAAAGAGTGAACACAAAGAAATTAGATTACCCCCCCCCCTGCAAAAAAAGAATTAAATGATCATTATCAATAATTGGAAAGGCTTAGCGTAAAAAACACACTATTAATTAATTACAGAAAATAAATAGGTTCTAATTAAATCCAATCCTATTTTCTAAAGAAATTTTGGATTCAGAATTTGTTTTTACTATATCATTACTAACATACACTGCGATGTGAAACATGCCTCTAGTGATTCTGATCTGGAGAACAGCAGAGAAAGGTCGTATTTTTTTTAAATGAAAGAACCAAATTACAAAACCAGTAAGTGAAACGTTCAAACTGAAATACATTGTTATTATTTATATTGGCGTATTGTTATTGTGAAATAAACTAGTTCGTAAATATCTTCCCCTTTCGTTTACACCGATGTTAAAAAGAAGATAAAAACAGGCTGATTCACCCCCCCCCCCCCCCCATCTCCAGGTTAAACAAGATTAAGAAAAGTGTCAGGCTGCGGTGCTAGTGTACGTTGCATGTAAACTGCATTCTATGCACGGCCGGATTGAAAAACGATGCATGCATGATGACTCATTGTAGTGAAGAACGCTGATTGGTCAATAGTAGTAAGAAGTAGATTAATCACGTGATGAATATATTAAATTTCATGAATAATTAACGCAAAGTTGACCTCGCTCAATGCGCATGCGTGACGCTGATCTCCACTTTCTGCTTCGTCATATAATGAGTCTATTGGGATGTGTGGAGCAGCGAACTGATGAATTATTCATGTATATGCAAATGGGGGCTTAGGATTTGCCCAAATGTCTCCGACAAAATGGCGGAGCTTCGGGGGCCTGCCCCCAACACATCCACCCAGTACGCGCACAGAGAAAAACCCACACACCCACCTTCGCACACCTACCCCTTCTATCTCTCTCTCTTTCTCTCTTGTTGACCTCTTACAATAAGGTATACAGTCAGTCCGCAAGCCCTGAAAGAGTAGCTTCTTTTATCCAAGTGATATTCATGACAAGAGGGTTTTTGCATAGTTAATAAGCTTGGTGCGAACCAAAACCCCTCTTTTTATTCGGCCATTGCTGCTCTAAATATCGACCAAATTTCATGTTTTTGGTATCTTTGTAAAGAAGAAGAATCATTCTTTTAGGTCATGTGTTTGGATTTTTAAAAGAATGTTGTAATATAGGAAAAACTTTTGATCTAAAACATGAAACAAAATATTTTTTTTTCATGCAACAAAAGTTGTTGTTTTCACACTTAATTTCTGTTTGGGCACAAATGATTTTTAAATCATGATAAAGCTGAAGATCTAAGCTTTAATATGATATAATTTTTATAAGAAGATATATTTTAGATGGGTCAGCAGCCAGCTTTTCGTAGGCCAAGTACATTTTGCAGCTCAAAAACAAGAATACTGCGCTCTGATTGGTTATAGACTCCACACACCCACGCAAATTCCAATGTTCCCCACACTGGGCCTCTGCAAGGTCACACTCACCATGTGGTAATCTCTTCAAATTACCCGCGCCTGTTTGTTTTGAAAACAGTATTCAGCCAATCAGAACTCTGGATTTTATGTTACTCAGAAATTTCAGAAACCTCGTCTTGCATCTTGATGGAAATAACTGGCTGCTGACCCATCTAAAAGATGCCACATATCAAGAGTGACAATGTAAGAAAGTATAGAGTTTGAGCTTTCTGATGATATAAATAATGTTGGTGCCTAAAACACAAAATGTTGCACAATTTGCAAGTGAAAACAGAGGAAGAAAATTATGTTTGATGCATCTTTTCAGGTAAAAAATTCACTTATTTATAAAAATATTTCATTCAAAAGAAATGACCAATATAAAAGGGTAACATTTACTCTTGCCCATGGTACAAAAATAATCAATATTACTCAAGAAGAAAGTGGTTAAATTCTTTGAGAAAGAAAGTCTCACAATTCACGAGATTTTGCAGGGACATGAATTCAGCCACGAGAGGACTTGGATAAATCTTGCTCATTTGCTCATTAACTCAGGGGCTTGCGGACTGACTGTATATAAATGAGTTTCTGATTTAACAGCCTAAGGAGGTGTTGCAAGAAAATATTTGCGATCAATCGCAAATATTCTGTTGCAATTTTACAGTTGATTGATCACTTTTAACTTTAGCAAATCAGATTACACTCCTTGTTTCATGGAGCAGAATAGCAATATATCGCAACTTTGCAATTAATTGCACGGCATGTGCTTGATTTCAGGAATGAAAATAGACTTGCGATTGATCGCAAGTTTCTTGCAATGCTCCATTAAGACCCCTCCAAACCCCTCGACCCGCCCGCCCCCCCTTCTCTTTCTCTGGTCGACACTGAAATCATAAGTATTGTTCACTTCAGGAAATCACGAGACTATACAGCTTATATTATGGAATGAGGAATAACTTTATTGAAAATGAAAACACATACTAAGCACGCATAGAGTATTTTATATAATATATTGATTTTGAGTGTAACTTGCACCATGCAAAAGCCTATGCATTTATGTTGTCGGAGATTAAATTGATCAATACTGTTGTACAAATAATACATGAAATCGACGAGAACGAGCAATGCATCTTTTTTTTTTGCAAGATTTAGGCCTATTCAAAAGTGTAAATTTTTCGTTCTCATTTGCCAGGCGGGATCCATGTTGGGGCACATAAAGTAGCACCTCCCCCCCGCTGCTATCCTTGGAAGTGAGGATGAAAACAGTGATAGACCTAACATTTTCTTTCTTTTCTTTCTTTCTTTCTTTCTTTCTTTCTTTCTTTCTTTCATTCTTTCTTTCTTTCTTTCTTTCTTTCTTTCTTTCTTTCTTTGGCTTGTCATTTTATGTAAAAAGAGTGGGAGAGACAGACAGACAGATAAAGAGGAAATGGTATCTATTTTGGAATTATCATTTTCCCCTCGCTTATGGGGGAATTGTCACATTCTTTAAGCATTCTTTGTGCCCTCATCTGGAATCATGGATCCTCCCCCCTTTTCGTATTCCAACACTTTTCAAAATACCAAATCATGCATTTTGTAAACAACAAGAATTAGTGGAAAGTCTCACGATTGAGAATATGTCAACGAGCAATGGACTGATGACGATCATGAAAGTGAAACCGCTTAAAATCTTGGTATCCCACTTTTTATTTGGTTTATATAGCTAATGATAACGCAAGCCGTTATGTATTCCTGAACTTGTTTAGGACCTATATACAATTCATAAAAGTAAAAGCAAGATAAAAAGTTAAAAGATCTTTGCAAAAGCGAATTGATTGCTATATCGATTACATATTTCCAAATACTTGATCGATTGCAATATATATTTTGAAAGGAGAAAACACTGTCAGTTGCAATTAGCAGAACAAGGGGCGTTTCGAGAGGCTATTCGGAAAGTTTTGCGTACTCAACTGGAACATGTTCTTATCAGTGGAAATATGTCATGTGCCACAAGAAAGTCTCACCAGCCATGCCTAAAGTCAATCAATCGTAACTTACGTACTGCTTTTTGAAACACCCATCAGATATACATCACAATATTTCATAAAGCTACTCGCAAGAGTTAATATTTTAGGTCCTTTGTTTACAGAGGACACTGGGACACCAATCAAGATACACGTCAGGAGCCACTACATATTCCGATTCGACGCATTTTTTTTTTTTCGAATTGTGGTTTATATTATATTTGAAAGTTGAAAGAAAATGCTTGGAATACTTAAAATAGAATTCTGCTTCACTACAAGCGTTGTGGCAGGAGTAAAGTCCCAAGCGGCTTCGATTTTGTTAAAATTTAATCAGTATACCAAAACATACATTTATGTTCTCTGCAACAGGCAACTATGAAACTCCATGGTCAGTTATTTTGTTGTACCATTTAACCAACGGTATAGTTCTTTTGTAATAATATTTTATCGAAATTCATGAATATAAACAAAAAAACATACAAGTAATATTATCAAACAATAATAGACAGTAATTGTAGCCGTTAATCTCACTTAAGTTCATAACTTAAAGTGTCAAAATATCATTGAAATTAATTATCAGACATGTTAAATGCGTAAATGTAATATACCATATTTATTATATTCTCTTACCATGTATACCTTACAAAACTCTCAAATGTTAAAACCACTTTACCTTTATGTGATACAGAGACAGAAGATATATTGTTTTCAAGCTTGTAAAGGTAAGTTTTAAGGAATAAATGTAATCGAAAGTCCTATGCTACTGTTATGTTATTTATTTTATAGTTTTTTTATTTTACATTTACACTACTAAATTAAGATAACACTCAAACCAATTTAAAAAAAAAGAAGAAATGTTTCATTTTATCACCACGTGGCAGAGTATAAAGGGTAAAATAATAATGTTTAAAACCAGTATGATACAAATTAATGAACTGGTCAATGAGGAACGCAAGTAGTCATACAAAGGTATAAGATGAACTGAATAATACACGATGAAACGCGATGATCAACCTATTCAGCAGTCTGCAAATCACATGTTTGATTAATTTTAACTAAAACAAAGAAAGTATTCCGGTATAGCTTGGTTTAAAAAAATCTTGATACAATGTAATACTGGATTGAGTGGCACAGGACAAGCCTATACTAGTCCAAATTGGACCTTGGAGTTTGGAAGTTCTCTTTCCCAAAGCTAACATAGAGGGCACATGATTCCCACTCTCTAAGTTCTCTTTCCCAAAGCTAACATAGAGGGCACATGATTCCCACTCTCTAAGTTCTCTTTCCCAAAGCTAACATAGAGGGCACATGATTCCCACTCTCTAAGTTCTCTTTCCCAAAGCTAACATAGAGGGCACATGATTCCCACTCTCTAAGTTCTCTTTCCCAAAGCTAACATAGAGGGCACATGATTCCCACTCTCTAAGTTCTCTTTCCCAAAGCTAACATAGAGGGCACATGATTCCCACTCTCTAAGTTCTCTTTCCCAAAGCTAACATAGAGGGCACATGATTCCCACTCTCTAAGTTCTCTTTCCCAAAGCTAACATAGAGGGCACATGATTCCCACTCTCTAAGTTCTCTTTCCCAAAGCTAACATAGAGGGCACATGATTCCCACTCTCTAATCAGCGCCAATACACTCATCTGAAGAGGGAAGATGAGTGGATTGGCGCTGATTCGAGAGTGGGAGTCATGTGCCCTCTATGTTAGCTTTGGGAAAGAGAACTTCCAAACACCAAGGTCCAATCTGGACTAAGCCCATACCAGCTTGGGAGTTTTGAAATAAATTTTATTTTCATTTATTCCACCTTCATGTGTAAAAATAATAAAAATGTATATTTACAATGTGTACAATTAAATCAAGCATTGATGCATAAGGTGTGGGCCCCTTAAAATCTAAGAGCTTATCACCAGGGGCCCAAGCATAGCATAAAATATAAATGTCTCCAAACATTGTCAAGCCCATTGTCCCTGCTACTATAGTTTATAGTAACATACTTTCAAATGAATGTATGTCGCATCCTTCTACCTCTCCCTCTTCTTCCTTGTATTGGTGCTAAAATGTCGCGCACAATGCCATGCCATTTCCCAGTCCCCTATCCCTCTTAAATATCTCGGTTCTTGGATGTAAGAGCTTAGGTTTTTAATATTGTTAAGGATTGTGTATAATAATCGACAAAATGAAGCGCCAAAGTTTGAAATAAATCATAATCATTCTTCCTCGTGATTTTCCTAAGTGAACCATACATGTTCAGTAATATCATGGTTGTGATTAATCTACAATTGATCTAAAGGATAAAGCACTTTTTGAAAATGAGAATATTATCGCCATCACATGCAAGCAGATTTCCCGATGACGTCATCGTCACTCGAGACGCGATAATGTGAGCGGGTCTAGTAGCCCGTGTGAGTCTAATTGATAAAGGGAATGATGCTACTCTTCTCTTTATTACATCACCCCCACTCGTCACCTGATCAATCACACACGTCTTGTACTCATCATCTGATGTCACGACGTAGAGGTCGTCTGTCATACGATCAACGCACACATTGTAAATGATGTCAGTGTGGGAGATTTTCCTATGATCACCGCCCCCGTTAATGATGCGCACCCTACGATCAAATGGTGTGGTTCGAGCGATGATGTGACCTGATGACAGCACACAGCTCATTCTCATCTTCTCTTGACACGTGATCGTATTGATAATGGTAGCATCAGCTGGGTTGTCCATGTTGATGGCATAAATCTTAGACTGACTCCCCTCGGCTGCGATGATCATCCCATCCTGATCAGCTTCAACACCCACCCATGTGCCATTATTCACCGTGTTCCTTGGTATTGTGACGTCATTGATGTGATTCCACTGTCTATCGTATACACTGATGCACTTAGGTAAACTGCCTCCTCTACAGCCTTTGACGTATCTACCACATACCACCGTGCCGTCATTCAGCACTGCACAAGTAATAACCCAAGACATTTGATTACCGTTGATCACTCTCTGGATGTTTTTACTGTTCAAATCTAATATGTAGGTATTGCAGTGTTGTTCACTAGCCGGTCCATTTGTGATCATCACCTGATCTTTATTTATACATCCAACAAGGCGTGGGAATTTGATTGTATCTGTGACATCGATTGTATCAATGAGCTTCCACTCTCCATCATACCCATCAATTCTTCCATCATACAACTCTCGCCCAACACCCTTCATAAACCTCACATCTGATATAACACGAATAAGTTCTTCCAACTCACCCCCGTTCAGTTGCTTCTTTAGTTCCTCACTCACTGATGGATTCACACGATGTCCATCTTTCACAATACTTATATCGTCTTCAAGAATTCTGTCCACTATCTCTTTTGCTTTTTCTCTTGCATTTGTGTCGTCTTGCCTTGATTTCTCTAGCTGGAGAATCCGTTGTTTATCACGGATCAGTTGTCGTCTTCTCTCTGCATTTGAATTATTTTTTTCATGTCGCTTCTCTCCCTCTTCGTTGTTGTTTTGGATCTCCTGAATCTCTTGAAACTCCTCTTGGAGTGTTTGGCTTCTCACATCGATCTCCTGGTCGACTCCATCAGCATCTTGTTTTTCCCTGGCCCTGTCTCTTTCAATAGCCCATTCTACTTCGGAACCAACCTCTTTCTTAATAGTCTGGATATGGTGGTCGGCAACTGTTTTAATCTGACGAATCTCATTTCCATAGACTTGGAATAGCTCTAATTTGTCCACCGTAGATTTCTTTAGGATGCTGAGCTTTGCTTTGTTTTCTAGGAGTGCGTATTTTATACCCTGTTGTTTGCATTGTTGTTGGCGATGATCTATCATAGCGCATGAAACACATAAGGCTTCGCCATGAGTCTTACAATACAGGTCCATGGTTTTATCATGTTTTTCGCAATAGAGAGCAAGCCGTCCTCTTCTTTCTGTTCCGATGCATCCTTTCTTCAAGGCACAGTTATGACAGAGCATTTTCTTCTCCTTCACATAGAACGTCACATCAGCAATCGATTCGCAGCCGGCTTCTTCACAAACGACGCCCTCTATTGAGCAGAATTCACATGCCATCGTGATAAGTCACCTCAAAGGAAAACAACAGATGATATCAAGTGGAAGTTTTGACTAATAGAAGTCACGACTTACTGAAACCATGGATCATACGAGTAGCATCTATGTCATGTATTGTTGAAACAAGAACATGAGAAGATCAAATCGGCTTGTTGCATGGATGGTGGTATGAGAGCACTGTTGAGAAGGAAAAAAACAAGTTGAGTAAGACTTCGAATATCTGTAAACCATTTATATAATAACATTATGGTAGCTTTACGGATTGCCAACTTACCATTTTCTGACTTGTTCTTTCTACATGTTCTATCCACGTATATGATGACGTGTTGTTTTTATATAGGCCTACTGCCTATATTGTTATATTTATTTTTCTTTTGCTGATGCTTGCTAACTTTGTATCAAATACCCGTGTAGTTTTATTTGTACTTTCGGCTTATCTTTAGTACTGCGCTCAACGGAGTCCTGATTTTCACAGCCCAAACATGCCGAAACCAAAACGTGATGCACATTACGTCTTATCTGAGTATTATAACAGTATAATGAGAACATTTGTACGATTTAAAAGGGTGTAACAAAATATGTCACTAATTGTTTTTTTTTTTACTTTGCTTTCATCTTATCTTCTTTGTAGGACGTTCTCTTCTGTTTCTATAATTGATTTTTGCTTTCAGAGACTTGGCTTTATTGCCCAGATTCATTTAGCTTTGATGGGTATACTTTTATTGGGAGTGGAAGGACAGACGAAGGAAGAGAAAGAGTGGCATTTATCTTGTCTTAGTAGATTCAGTTGAATTTTGCCCAATCCTTAAAATTCAGGAACAAGACATTTACAATTTCCATAGATCTATGATGAATTGATCACGGTTTGTCTCGGTCATTACTTTATTTCATACCGATTTCACTTCATCTGTGATGAAAAATATCATGAATATAATTCTATGGGCTGCCCGATGCGATTCGGACCTTTTTTAAAAGTTTCCATCAAATATTGAGGATTGAATTGAATAGGGGAGGTTAGAAATCAAGGTAACTAGCTTGTCTAGCTTGATTTCTAGCTGACCGGGCTCCCTTTGGGGATGGCAACCCTAGCTTGCATCTTTCATGTCTTTAGTGGCTGTGAAGGGGGAAACCCTGTTTTAGTCCCAGGAACAAGTGGCTTCGGCTTCTGGTTATATAGTAGACTTGTTAAGATGTTAAACGCTGCATTTTTTTAGTACAAATGTCCCACTTGGCACAAATGTTCCTTGAGTCAAAAGAAAAAAAATTATCCAAAGAGACACGCTGTATCTATGCAAATAAGCAAGTAATTTGCATAAATTTGCATATTATGTCGATATAGTGAAAACAAGTATTTAAGATTATATATTTAACCAGAACTGCCCTAATATTGGAAATAAAGACTTAGGGTAAGAAAGGGAAGAAAATTGTCATAAAATGATTGAGATATCCTTGTTTATTATTACCTAATTTACATAAATTATGCAAATTATAATTCAAAACAGAGTATTTTTTCATGAATCCTCAACTGTTTTATAAACAACAGCAATTAATATACAATGTCAACATTCTACATGAAAGAGAATATATTAGCGAAAACATCGATATGCTTCATGACAGTATTGGTGTCATATTTTGCTTAGAAAGAGGGCAAATGTGTCAAAATGTATGACGTGATATTGCGCTAAAACGAGACCAAAACAACCTCTATGTCACAGTCACACTCACGAATCCGACAATAAAGCGATCAATGGTATGTCATTCGAGATAACACAATCCCGACACAATAGCTTCCATCGGCTTCTCGTATCGTTTTGTTGGTGTGTCTGCCACACCGTAATATATGATATATGCGGGAAAATGCATTTCGGTATCGGTAAAACACCATTTGTTTTATTTGTTTCTAATTTGTTTCTCTTGGAAAATCTCCAGGAGACATTGCTTTGCAGGTTACTGCTTTAATGAAGCTCTGGACCATGAATTCATGAATCATGATGAATGTACCCTACCTCAATCCATATTTTAACTTTATTAAAATATATATCTTTTGGAGACCCCGAAGTGGCAAAACTGCATTCCCGCTACTTTACAAAACCAGTTTGACTTGTATTATCGACTTGGAAAAGACAGATGTATGACACATCAGTCAACATGTTTCCTGAAGAAAGATTTTTGTTTATTTAAGCCTACGCCCATGGGAGCCCTCCCAATTTACCCCATTCCCTCTCCGTATTTCGACACTAAATTAAAAATATCATGTTTTAAAGCCATCAGCAATTAAGGCAAACTGTGTTTTTTGGTATAATAAAGCAACTTTTATATCTATACATTTTTAAATCTATATTCATCATTATTATCATTATTATAATCATTATTATTGTTATTGTTATTATTATTATTATTGTTCTGCAGTTTGTAATAATGCTCTAGCACAGTAAAGGCTATAACCCAACAGAAGCTTGCCTAGGATACCTTTTCCCCTTTTGGTTTTATGTATTCAAAGATAGTTTATTGTCTTTAGAACTCTTAAAAGATTACTTTTGTTTGTATTGATATCTTGGAATAGATTGAGTAGAAAATACTCTACAATTGACATGTAGAGGAGCTGTGGTACATTGAAGAACAGCCACACGTAAGCTCTAAACTACTCAAAGCCCTTTATTGATTCCACTCTATGTTAAATTTAAATATTTGTAGAACCCAATCGGAAGAAAGATGCATTTCTACTACACAGTAAAGCCGCTTTACGTTCTCCCATAACCCCCCCCCAAAAAAAAACAAAAAAAAAAACATAGAAGGCATTGTTTTATATCGCATACAATAAGTTCGTGTACATGAGGTGGCCTGTCGAAGTTGCTCAACCCTTTATTTTGTTTTGACAATATATATTTGGAATGTCGATCGTCTAAATGAAGCCCTCATCTGGAAAAGGGCACTTATTAATGGCAGCATCTACATTATATAGAGGAGGCCCTGGCACTTGGAAGCGGGGGCTGAAGCACCCACAATATTTTCCGGGGGGGGGGTGTGCTGCATGTATTATTTTCCATAGACAGCACCCCCTGGAATTCCGGCTAATGTGACAAAACCGAGAAAAAAAACGTTACCAAAATAACCTTCATTTTGTAGTGCAATCCTTTTTATTTATTTGGTTGTTAAATTTCCTGGGACCAAAATTTTACAATGAACCTTATTTGCATTTCAAATTTACATCAAGAAATTTAACAAACAAATATACAAAAAGGATTGCACTACAAATTTTGGTAACGTTTCTTTTTTTTTCGTTTTGTCACATCTGCCGGAATTCCAGGGGGTGATGTCTATGGAGAATAATACACGTAGCACACCCCCCCCCCCCCCCGAAAATCTTGCGGGTGCTTCAGCCGGCTTATTATATTCACTCGCGTTCGTAATCACTCGCGTCGGGTTGGTAATCACACGCGTTTTTTATTTTTGGCGATTTTTTTTTCTAACGGTGTCTTCAATGGGACAAACGTACTGGAAAAATAAAATGAAATTGAAATTCGAGTTTCGTTTTATTTTAAGCTGGTAAGTGCCTTAAATAAAACGTTCTCGACCACTGTTTTAAGATAACAAGCAAATTTTGACTACTGTTTTAACATAATCACATTCCACATCTTAAATCTTAGAGCCATAGGCAGCGGAAGCGGGGGGGGCTCCCCCTAAAAAAAGAGAGAGGGGGGGGGGAGAAAGGAAGGGAAAGAGGGAGAAAAGAGAAAGAAAGAAAAAAGACAGACAGAAAGAAAGAAGCAAGGAAAAAAGGAGAAAGAAAGGAGAAAAGGAATAAAGAAGAAAAAGGAGGAAAGGCTACTCTCGATTTAGCTTTGCCTTTGGAGGATTTTCCTGAAGTCTGTGGTATTCTTTATAAAGCATAGTGAGGTGCTACAATTTCATAATATCACTATTTATTTGCTTCTTCCTTTCTTTGTGAATTATTCTACACTAACGTAAAAATCAGGGAGGAAAAAAGTGCTGAAGAAGAAAAGCAAGAAGGAGGAGGAGAAGTAGAAGAAGAAAAAAGAAGATGGAGGACATAAGGGGGTAAAAATAAAATTAAAAAGAGAAAATTGAGGAGAGGATGTAGAAGAAGAGAAAGAGAATATAAAATAAGGGGAAGACTGAGAAGAGAAAAGGAAGAAGTGAGAAGGGAGATGAACAATAAGGACAAATACAGAGAAATTTAAAAAAACAAATACAGAGAAATACAGAGAAATTTAAAAGAACAAATTCAGAGAAATTTAAAAAAAATTAAAAATGTTTGAAAAAAACTCCTCAAAACAGACTGCTGCCAGCTGTCTGGGGCGGATCAAGCTTGTTATCTATTCTTGGTACTTAAAACAGTAGTCGAGTACATTTTATTTTAAGGCACTTAATTGCCGGCTTAAAACGAAACTCAAATTTCCCTGCATGTCTGTTTCATTGAAGACACCGTTAAAAAAAAATCGCCAAAAATCCAAAACGCGAGTGATTACGAACCAGAACGCGACGCGAGTGATTATAAACTGCCCTTCAGCCCCCGCTTCCCAGTGCTAGGGCCTGTAATGTAGATGCTGCCTTTAATAAGTGCCCTTTTCCAGAATGAGGGCTTCATTTAGACGATATTCTAAATATATATTGTCAAAACAAAATAAAGGATTGGGCAACTTCGACAGGCCACCGTCATCATGGTCATATACACGAACTTATTTTATGCGATATAAAACAATGCCTTCTATTTTTCTTTCCAAGAGGAGAACGTAAAGCGGCTTTACTGTGCAGTTTATAGAAATGCATCTTTCTTCCGATTGGGCTCTAAAAATATTTGAATTTAACATAGAGTGGAATCAATAAAGGGCTTTGAGTAGTTTGGAGCTTACGTGTGGCTTTTCTTCAATGTACCACAGCTCCTCTACATGTCAATTGTACAGTATTTTCTACTTAATCTATTCCAAGATATCAATACAAACAAAAGTAATCTTTTAAGAGTTCTAAAGACAATAAACTATTTTTGAATGCATACAACCAAAAGGGGAAAGGGTATCATAGGCATGCTTCTGTTGTGTTATAGCCTTTACTGTGCTAGAGCATTATTACAAACTGCAGAACAATAATAACAATAATTATAATAATAATAATAATAGTAATAATAATAATAATAATATTAATAATAATAATTATAATAATAATAATAATAGTAATAATAATAATAATAATAATATTAATAATAATAATTATAATAATCATAATAATAATATTAATTTTGATAAATATAAAATATAGACATAAAAAGTTGCTTTATTATACCAATAAACGCAAGTTGCGTTGCCGATGGCTTTAAAACACGATATTTTTTATTTAGTGTCGAAATAAGGAGAAGGGATGGGCTAAATTCAGAGGGCTCCCGTGGGCGTAGGCTGAAATAAACACAAAAATTTTCTTCAGGAAACATGTTGACTGGTGTCTCATAGATCTTTCTTTTCCAAGTCGATGATACAAGTCAAACTGGTTTTGTAAAGTAGCGGGAATGCCGGAGGAATGCAGTTTTGCCACCTCGGGGTCTCCAAAAGATATATATTTCAATAAAGTTAAAATATGGATTGAGGTGGGGGTACATTCGTCATGATTCATGGTCCAGAGCTTCATTAAAGCAGTAACCTGCAAAGCAATGTCTCCTGTTAATTTTCCAAGGGGAACAGATTAGAAACAAATAAAACAAATGGTGATACCGAAATGCATTTTGCCCGTATATATCATAGATTACGGTGTGGCAGACACACCCAACAAAAGCGATACGAGAAGCAGATGGAAGCTATTGTGTTGGGATTGTGTTATTTCGAACGACATACCATTGATCGCTTTATTGTCGGATTCGTGAGTGTGACTGGACATAGAGGTTGCTTTGGTCTCGTTTTAGCACAATATCACGTCATACATTTTGACATATCTGCCCTCTTTCTAAGCAAATTAAGACACCAATACTGTCATGAAGCATATCGATGTTTTCGCTAATATATTCTCTTTCATGTAGAATGTTGACATTGTGTATTAATTGCTGTTATTTATAAAACAGTTGAGGATTCATGAAAAAATACTCTGTTTTGAATTATAATTTGCATAATTTATGCAAATTAGGTAATAATAAACAAGGATATCTCAATCATTTTATGACAATTTTCTTCCCTTTCTTACCCTTAGTCTTTACTTCCAATTTTAGGGCAGTTCTGGTTAAATGTATATTCTTAAATACTTGTTTTCACTATATCGACATAATATGCAAATTTATGCAAATTACTTGCTTATTTGCATAGATACAGCGTGTCTCTTTGGATGAATCTTTTTCTTTTGACTCAAGGAACATTTGTGCCAAGTGGGACATTTGTACTAAAAAATGCAGCGTTCATCCCTTTTTTTGCAGTTAACAAGTCTACTAATACTCCTGGTTATAATCGGTTTGCGTTGACTGCCCATTCCATCTAAATACTATTGTCACATTATTTAATTATGGTTTATTATGTGGCATTCATATTTTTTTTCCACTTTTCATCATTTTATGATGGCAATATCAGGCCCAAAGAACAATCTGAAAAAAATGAATAAAAATAATATCCCATTTCTGAAGTAGGGGATGAGATAGTGCATGGGGTTTTCTTTTTATTACTATTCAATACAATGGCAATATACATTTGCAGATGAAACGTAGAGCCCAAACATGCTTAAACTGGTTGTACAATTATATGTTCTTCATAAAGACCTCATACACGCATCAATGACACCAATGATAGAGATTCTTTTCTTACCTTTGTATGATAAGTTCAATCTAAAATTAGACCGTCCAACAATTGTCAAAAGATCAATGAGGCTTGCAAAACTCAGATACAAAACAACATGGCGCATCATAACTGTTACAGCCCCGCCGTGCTTCCGGAGTTTGTTTGACTTAAATTTGCACACAATTCATTTAGCTACGTACAATCATATAAATGTCAAAGGTGTGTGTACATAACTGTTCACGTATCAATAGCATCGTATAACAAATATGATTTACATATTGATACAGATATCAGAAGCCCTACAGTTGAACAATGCGGTAACCATGACAATTATGGGGTAAAATTAGGAAGGGGTGGGGGCTGTTTTTTTTTATATTGAACGCCGGTGCCTTAACCACTAGACCACAGAGACGGGTTAGTGGCTAGGGCGACCCCGATCCGATTGACCGTCAGATAGACAGATTTTCGACACTATACCAATTATAATTTCCTTTGTCGGGTGTACGTGGGTTTTGAACAATGACAAGCCGCCATGCCTCAGCTGGATCAAAGCTATTGCTTTGATACAGTACACGTATGGGAGAAAGTATAAAAATGTGTGAAATTATACATGTACAACAGCTTTGGCAACTCTTTTTATTTAAATATTTTGTGAAAGAAATGGATGAAGAGAACAATGGTAGGCGTAGTTAAAATCAAGGTTCCCCAGAGCTATCTACCCTTTGGAAAAATTGGTGATGCCGAAAAAATGTCTCTGCCGGGAATCGAACCCGGGCCCCCAGTTTTGAATGCCGGTGCCTTAACCACTAGACCATTTCTTTCACAAAATATTTAAA
Source organism: Lytechinus pictus (assembly GCF_037042905.1). Lineage (NCBI taxonomy): Eukaryota > Metazoa > Echinodermata > Echinoidea > Temnopleuroida > Toxopneustidae > Lytechinus > Lytechinus pictus. The sequence goes on along the minus strand of NC_087257.1, from coordinate 2,994,802 downwards.
TAAAAGAAGAGTTGCCAAAGCTGTTGTACATGTATAATTTCACACATTTATATATTATTTATATATATATATATATATATATATATATATATATATATATTAATGAGGCAAAGTGGTAATGCATTGTACTTAGTTCCAACAGTTTATTTTGAATTCCAAATTTTCGACGTTAAACATACGTCTTCCTCAGGGATACAATAAAGCTCACAGAGACAAGAACTGAAATAATAACATTATTATATTATTATGTATTCATACTCTTGATCTCAAATATAATTATGAAGGAGACCCGTACACGTACATCGCCAAGATTAATTCTTGTACATGTATAACTTCACACATGTATATATTTTATATATATATTGCATGGATTTTTTCCTTTCCTTTGCACTTTGATTTTTCTTTTTTTATACAAATGTCACGACAATTTCATGGAATATTGTATTGTACATACTTAAATTTTGTGTCATTCAATTATGTATTGTCGAAAAATATGTATTATAGTGATTTCAATAGAGGAACCCTGTGGAAGGGTTTAAAAGAAAAAAAAAGTTATACAGTCCACCTATTTTTTTTGTATTCTTCAGCATTCCATTTCGTTTTCCCTTCTATCATTCTATTAAAAGAACCTTTCATTACACGTGAAGAGGGCGTGGAAATCAATGGTGACTAACATGGCCAATGGCAGCAAGGGGGTTAGGGGAAAGCTTTCTTTTTATTAGGGGATACTTTTTACGTTTTTGCGGGCCAAATCTCGAGGTAGGGTCCCGAATATGGTCCAAAAGCCTGTGAAAAGGGGGTTATTTTGCTAGCTCCCCCTTCAAAAATCTGTAATAAAGGGTAATATTCACGCAGCTTCCCTTACCTAATTAATTTCAACACGACAGGAACAATCATAGTACGTGTATGGTTCACACCCTGAGTGGGGGGGATTTAATCATATTCGTAGCTCCACACGTACACACGTCTCGCAAGCAATTACCCCTCCCCCTTCGCTCCTCAAACCGCCTTCTTTTGATAATAAATTATTTCTTTTTAAATGGACAATACAATAAGAGAAACCAACGCCAATAATTGGATTGATATGCAATCTGATTTATTTAACAAAAATTAAACTCAAAGTTTTATTTTAAAAATAAACCCCACACAATTCCTGAAAACAATAGCGTGGATAATCTATAATGACTTATTGTACAAAACCACTGAAGCATCGAGTGTGCTGACAATATCAGCAAGCTATTTACTAGCTTTCCGATATTCATACACTGACGATGAAACATAAAGGTACTCGAGCAGAAACAAAATAAAAGAAACACTGCCCACAGAGGGTGCTAGATACCTAAAAAAATGCATCTGAAATCTCTTTGTGTCCTGTTTAATAAGTGATACGGATCATTTTCGTAAAGACAACAAAGCACACAATATGGCAGCAAAAGTACGTATCCTTCCTCGCTCTCTCTTCATCTTCCTTCCAAGTCAACGCATATCCTCAACCTCAGGCAACTTTCTTCGCCACATACATACACACACGTGCCCCCTCACCAACATAAACACAAATTCAAATTCAAAAGTTTATTGATATAAAATCGTGACATTGAAGGATCATCATCAAAACAAAGAAACATAAGAAAAAAATAATATAACTTAAGCATAACATAGTAGCAACGAACGATAAACACACCTCCACAACCAGACACCCGCCCCACACACTCTAAAAATATTGGGTAAAAATGCTCCATGGGGGTAATTTATATGTGTCCAACCATGGACCTACTACAACCAACATTGAGCATTTCTTTTGGGCATTGTTATTCATTCTGTGTGATGAAAATTGTGCCCATTCTAAAGTAATTGCTGCTTATTTTTTTTAACCTTACTGGACAATATTCTTCCCGCATTGGGTAAAATACTAGCCCAACTTAATTGGACACATACCTACCTTCGTGCTGGTTGAAATTTTACCCAATATTTTTTACAGTGCACACACGCGTGAGCGCCCCAAAGGTACGCCCACATCCTTACCCAAACATACACACACTCTCTCACATAATCATTATTACCTCACAAACGCACACAGACGACCCCAAACACACCCACACACACACACACACGTGCGCGCACCCGGGAACACCCACATCCTTGCCAAACCACACACTGTTTCTCCCTCTCACATAATTAGTTCATAAACACACCCTGACACGCAGTCACCCCAACACACCCGCCCAGTGCGCGCACAGAGGATAACCCACACACCCACCTTCGCAAACCTACCAATTCTCTTTCTCTCTCACTCCCCTTTCCTCTTGGTGTCTTACAATAAGGTATGTAATCGAGTTTCTGATTTTACAGCCTAAAATCTCCAAAGCCCCCCCCCCCATCTCTCTCTCTCTCTGCCACAAAATATACCCCCTTTCTTTTTTCTCTTATTTTGGTCGACACTGACGTCATTCATTCACAATTATTGTTACTCCAAGAAATCACGAGACTATACAGCTTATATTATGGAATGGGGAATACCTTTATTGAAAATGAAAACACATACTAAGCACGCAGAGAGGATTTTATATAATATATTGATTTTGAGTGTAACTTGCACCATGCAAAGTCTATGAATTTATGTTGTCGGAGACTAAATGGATCAAGACTGTTGTACAAATAATACACGAAACTGACGAGAACGAGCAATACATCTTTTTTTTTACCAAGATTTAGGCCTATTCAACAGTGTCAACTTTTTCGTCAGGCGCGGATCCATGTTGGGGCACATAAAGGAGCACCCCCCCCTTGCTGTCGTTGGAAGTGAGAATGAAAACAGTGATAGACCTTACCATTTTTTTTCTTTCTTTCTTTCTTTCTTTGCTTGTCATTTTTTGTAGAGAGTGGGAGAGAGACAGACAGACAGATAGAGAGGAAATAGTATATATTTTGGAATAATCATTTTCCCCTCGCTTCTGGGGGAATTGTCACATTCTTTAGGCATTCTTTTTGCCCTCATCTGGAATCATGGATCCGCCCCTCTTCGTATTCCAACACTATTCAAAATACAAAATCGTGCATTTTTTAAACAAGAATTAGTGAATAGTTTCGCAATTGGGAAGATGTCAATGAGCAATGAATATTGATGACGATCATGAAAGTGAAACCGTTTAAAATCTTGGTATCCCACTTTTGGTTTACATAGCTAATGATAACGCAAGCCTTTATGAATTTCTGAACTTGTATAGGACCTATATACAATTCGTAAAAGTTAAAGCAAGATAAAAAGTTAAAAGATCTTTGCAAAAGCGAATTGATTGCTATATCGATTACATATTTCCAACTGATTGAGCGATTACAATATATATTTTAAAAGAAGAAAACAGTGTTAGTTGCCATTAGCAGAACAGCGGACGTTTCGAGAGGCAGTTCGTAAAGTTTTGCGAACAAGAAAGTTTCACCAGCCATGCCTAAAGTCAATCGTTGAAAATTTAATTATTATACCCAAAAATACGTTTATGTTCTTTGCAACAAGCAACTATGCAACTCCATGGTCAGATATTATGTTGTACCTTTTAACCAACGGTACAGTTCGTTTGTTTGTAATAATATTTTATCAAAATTCATGAATATAAACAAACAAATATACAAGTAATAAGAAAGAAAGAATAATAGACAGTAATTGTAGCCTTTAATCTCACTTAAGTTCACAACTTAAGATATCATTGAAATTAATCATCAGACATGTTAAATGCGTAAATGTAATATACCGTATATTCTCTTTACCATGTATACCTTACAAAACTCTCAAATTTTCAAACCGCTTTATCTTTCTTTGATATACTGTAGATACAGAAGATAAATTATTTTCATGCTTGTAAAAGTAAGTTTCAATGAATAAATGTCATCGAAAGTCCTATACTATAGTTATGTTATTTATAGTTTTTGTATTTTACATTTTCACTACTATATAAAGATAACACTGAAATCAATTTTAAAAAGAAAGAAATGCTTCATTTAATCATCACGTGGTAGAGTATAAAGGGTAAAATAATAATGCAGTATGATACAAAATGAACTGTTTAATGAGGAACGCAAGTAGTCATACAAAGGTATAAAATAAATTGAATAATACACGATGAAATGCGATGATCATCCTATTCGGCAGTCATTTTGATTAATTTTAACTGAAACAAAGAAAGTATTCCGGTATAGTTTGGTTTTAAAATTGTTGAAACAATGGAATACTGTTTCGAGTGACGCAGTCCCGACTTGCCTATGCCAGCACGTGAGTCTAGAACAAAACGTCTTCAAGCTTCTCAAGGTAGAATATTGTCAAGCCCATTATCATTGGTAATACTATCAAATTAATACATATCACACTCCTTCTACCTCTTCCTCTTCTTACTTGTATTGGTGTTAACAATTTTTGATGTCGCACACAATACCATGCCATTCACTATCCCTCACAAATATCTAGGTTCCTGGATGTAAGAGCTTAGGTTTGAATATTGTTAAGTATTATGTATAATGATCGACAAAAAAACAAAGTTAAATCATAATCATTCTTCCTAGTGGTTCTCCCAAATTAAACCATACATGTTCAGTAATATCATAATTGTGATACCATCGATCTAAAGGATAAAGCGCTTTTTGAATATGAGAATAGTATCGCCATCACATGCAAGCATATTTCCCGATGACGTCATCGTCACTCGAGACGCGACAATGTGAGCGGATCTCGTAGCCAGTGTGAGTCTAATTGATAAAGGAAATTATGTTACTCTTCTCTTTATTACATCACCCCCACTCGTCACCTGATCAATTACACACGTCTTGTACTCATCATCAGATGTCACGACGTAGAGGTCGTCTGTCATACGATCAACGCACACATTGTAAATGATGTCAGTGTGGGAGATTTCCGTATGATCACCGCCCCTGTTAATGATGCGCACCCTACGATCAAATGGTGTTTTTCGAGTGATGATGTGACCTGATGACAGCACACAGCTCATTCTCATATCCTCTTGACACGTGATCGTATTGATAATGGTAGCATCAGCTAGGTTGATGGCATATATCTTAGGCTGATTCCCCTCGGCTGCGATGATCGTTCCATCCTGATCAGCTTCAACACACACCCATGTACTATCGTGCATTGTGTTCCTTGGTATTGTGACGTCATTGATGTGATTCCACTGTCTGTCGTATACACTGATACATCCAGGTAAACTGCGTCCTCTACAACCTTTGATGTATCTACCACATACCACCGTGCCACCATTCAGCACTGCACAAGTAATAACCCAAGACATTCGATTACCGATGATCACTCTCTGGGTATTTTTACTGTTCAAATCTAATGTGTAGGTATTGCAATGTTCTTCACTAGTCGGTCCATTTGTGATCATCACATGATCTTTACTTATACATCCAACAAGGCGTGGGTATTTGATTGTATCTCTGACATCGATTGTATCAATGAGCTTCCACTCTCCATCATACCCATCAATTCTTCCATCATACTTCTCTCGCCCAACACCCTTCACAAACTTCACACCTGATATAACACGAATCAGTTCTTTCACCTCACCCCCGTTCAGTTGCTCTTTCAGTTTCTCACTCACTGATGCATTCACACGATGTCCATCTTTCACAATACTTATATCGTCTTCAAGAATCTTGTCCAGTGTCTCTTTTGCTTTTTTTCTTGCATTTGTGTCGTCTTGCCATGCTTTTTCAAGCTCTCCAATCTTTATCTCGATCTCTTGAGCGATGTTCTGAATGTCAGCATGAAGAATGCGTTGTTTATCCTTGATTGTTTCTCGTCTTTTCTCTGAATTCGAACGATTTTCTTCATGCCGCTTCTCTCTTTCGTCGTTGTTCTTTTGAATTTTATTCTGGAGCTTTTGAATCTCTTCTTGAAGTTGTTCATTTTTATCATTGATCTCCTGGTCAATTTTATCAGAGTCTTCCCCTTGCCTGGCTCTGTCTCTTTCAATAGCCCTTTCTACTTCGGAACCAACCTCATTCCTAATAGTCTGAAGATGGTCGTCGGCAACTGGTTTAATCTGATGAATCTCATTTCCATAGTCTTGGAATAGCTCTAATTTGTCCACCGTATATTCCTTGAGGATGCTGAGCTTCGCTTTGTTTTCTAGGAGTGCGTCCTTTATACCCTGTTGCTTGCATTGTTGTTGGCGATGATCTATCATAGCGCATGAAACACATAAAGCTTCGCCATGCGTCTTACAATACAAGTCCATGGTTTTATCATGTTTTTCGCAATACAGAGCAAGCCGACCTCTTCTTTCTAATCCGATGCATTCTTTCTTCAAGGCACAGTCATGACAGAGCTTCTTCTTCTCCGTCACAAAGAACGTGACGTCAGTAATTGATTCACAGCCGGCTTCTTCACAAACGACGCCCTCTATTGAGCTGAATTCACATGCCATCGTGATAAGTCACCTCAAACATGTCAAAGGAAAACAACAGATGGTATCTAGTGGAAGTTTTGACTAATAGAAGTCACGACTTACTGAAACCATGGATCATACGAGTAGCATCTATGTCATGTATTGTTGAAACAAGAACATGAGAAGATCAAATCGGCTTGTTGCATGGATGGTGGTATGATAGCACTGTTGAGAAGGAAAAAACAAGTTGAGGAAGACTTTGAATATCTGTAAACCATTTACATTATGGTATTTTTACGGATTGCTAACTGACCATTTTCTGCCTTGTTCTTTCTATCCACATATGTGACGACGTGTTCTTTTTAAACTTGAAGAGGCATATTGCCTGTATTGATATATTTATTTTTCTGTTGCTGATGCTTGCAAACTTTGTATCAAATACCTTTGCAGTTTTATTTATTATTTCGGCTTATCTTCATAGTAGGCCTACTGTAATCAGTGACCAGGGGAGCGTTTCATGAAAGCACTTGTCAGACGTTTTATCCGACATGTCCTGTTTTATCTGACAGTTACCATAGTAACAGTGTTTGTCAGCCAATCAAAATCAAGGAAAGTTGTCAGATCTGACAACTTGTCGGACAGAAATGTTGATGAAACGCTCCCCTGATCATCACAGCAAAAACATGCCTGAACCAAAATGTTTTTACATACGCTATACACATTACGTCTTATATAACTATTATCATCAGAACATTCGTACTATTTATAACAAAATATGCCACTAATTTTTTTCTTTTTGCTACTACCACCAAATATGCCACTAATTGATTTTTTAGACTTTGCTTTCATTTTCTATGAAAACGTTCTCTTCTGTTTCTATAAATGCTCTTTGCTTTCAGAGACTTGGCTATATTACTCAGATTTATTTCGCTAAGATGGGTATAATTTTGTTGGGAGTGGAAGGACAGACGAACGAAGAGAAAGGGTGGCATTTTCTTGTCCTAATAGATTCAGTTGAATTTTGCCAAATCCTTAAATTCACGAACAAGAGATTTGCAATTTCCATATATAGATGAATTGATCACGGTTTGTCTCGGCCATTATTTTATTTCATACCGATTTCCCTTCATCTGTGATGAAAAATATCATGAATATAATTCTCTGGGCTTCCCGATGCGATTCGGGCCTTTTTAAAGTTCCCATCAAATATTGAGGATTGAATTAAATAGGGGGGGGGGGTTTAGAAGTCAAAGTAACTAACTAGCTTGTCTAGCTTGGCTTCTAGCTGACTGGGCTCCCTCTGGGGATGGCAATCCTAGCTTCCATCTTCACGGGCTGTGAAGGGGGACACCCTGTTTTATTCCCAGGAACAAGTAGTTTCGGTCCCTGGCTATAATTGGTTTAGGTTGACTGCCTATTCCATCTAATTGCTATTGTCACATTATTTAATTATGGTTTATTATGTGCCAGTCATAAACATTTCCCCACTTTTCATAATTTTAAGAACAATATGAAAAAATATAAGTAAAAATTATTATCTTCTTCCTAAGGTGTGGGATGAGATAGTAGTATCCTTTTATTACTATTCAATACAATCATGGCAATGGCAATACACATTATATAACTCAAACGAAGATTCTTGCCATCTGATTGGTTGAAAGGTGTTCAATATTTGGTCCACTTTTTACTGCGTGCATTTTGTAATTTTCCATTGCACGGTGACCGTGCATTTTTTATTTTCCCATTGCACGGTACGCGCGCTAGCGCTCCCTCAGTATAATCATGTGTATGTCTACTTATTGTGTATGTGTGTGTGTGTGTGTGTTCGCGCGCATGAAGTTAGCGCAGATCAAACTGACTGTGCGCACTCGACTCAGCTCCATAAAGCAATGCGCGTCACAAACATGAAAGCAAAGGGCTGATGAGCTGTCGATACATGGTGTTATCCACCGACTAGCAATTATCAGAGAAAAATTAGTTGCTGGAAATAGGCCAACCTAATCTTTATCTTTTTATTCCTTTTTTTTACATTTTTAAAAACTTTGTAACTTATATGAGTTATATAAAACAAATAATGAATGTAAATATTTGTGCAATGGAAAGAATATTTACATTCGATGAAAGATTAAAAGTTCCATTCAACTCGGCTAACGCCTCGTTGAATGGAACTTTACATCTTTCATCTCATGAAAATATTCTTCCCATTGCACGCATACACATTCATTATTTGTATATTATACAACTCATACAAAGTTTCTTGTAATTTGATTGGTTGAAAGCCATTCAATATTTGATCCATTTTGTGCTGCATGCAAATTTTATTTTCCATTGCACGGCGACCGTGCATTTTGTATTTTTCCATTGCACGGTTGAGCTCTCTCCTTGAGTGTGTACCACTAAGCATGTGTGTATACGTACATTTTGTATGTGTGTGTTTGTGCGCATCGAAGTAAGCGCATCAACAAGGCTGGCTGTGCGCACTGAGATTCATGAATCAAAGTGCGTCACAAATACCGTGTTTACACTTAATCGGCAATTGGTTCTGAACCAAATGCCGATGCAGAATCGGCATTTGGATTGCGTTTACACGTTGTTACAGCTCGCGGTTCAGAACCGCGAGCCGATTCAAATGCCGATTAAGTGTAAACACGGTAAACATAACACAAACAATTAACTGCTTTCATAATACGGGAAAACAAAAATATTTTCAGAGAAAAGGAAGTGTCAGACAAAGGTAAAATATGTTTTAATTCCATCTGCTTTTGTTGGTTTTTTCTTATCTAATGTCAAATTACAAAATCTAGAAAATTCGTCGTATAAACCAAATGATGCATGCTTTCATTTGTCCATTATGCGACCTATCCACTCTCGTTGAGGCTGTGTTCACCCCATTGCACTCAGTCTAACGGCTTCGTGCAGTGGATTGAACAGAGCCTCAACTCGCGTGAGGATAGATCGCCTAATGAACTCAAGTGCATGCATCATTTGTATAATAGCAGAGAGAGCCTAAACATGCTCAAACTGGTTTTACAATTATATGTTCTTCATCATGTTCATAAAGGCCTTTTGTACACATTAATTACACCAATGATAAAGATTTTGTCTTACCTTTGTATGATAAATTCAATCTAAAATGGTGACCAATTAGACCGTCCAACAACTGTCAAAAGATCAATGAGGCTTGTAAAACTCAGATACTTGACAACATGGCGCACTAGCTTTACCAATCCAGCCGTGCGTCCGGAGTTTGACTTAAATTTGCTGACAATTCATTTAGCTACGTACAATCTTATGAATGTCAAAGGTGTATGTACATAACTGTTTACGTGTCAATAGCATCGTATATCAAATATGATTTAAATATTGATGCAGATATCAGAAGCCCTTTGAACAGTGTGGTAACTATGGCAAATATGGAGTAAAAGTAGGAAGGGGTGGGGCTATTTTGTCAATATTGATAAATTTCCGGACAAGAAATCTGTAAAATGCATGTACATATCTAAGGAAATCAGTACCCAACCAAACCCCCCCCCCAAAAAAAAAAAAAGATTATTAATAAATTGAATAAAAAATAATAATAAATGATAATGATAATAGAATAACAATAGAATAACAATAGAAATAATAAATGACAATACTGATGATGATGATGATGATGATGATTAATCAATAATTATCTTAATGATTGCTAATGATGATAATACTAATTGTCACGTTGAAAATGCGATATCTTTGATTTAAATGGCTAAAATCTATTAATTACTTTTACAAAAGTGTAAGTTGAATCAAAGTCAGTGAGAGAGAGGGAGAGAGAAAGTTATCTATTGAGTGTGCCATTGATGGTGAGGAGTATATTCAGCTGTGCAAGACATAACTGTCTTGGCCTAGCATTGTGTCTTTTGAATAGGAGGCATAGCAATGCATCTATTTGGGTTTTATACATCGTATGTGAATTGCTAGTGTACAGAGAGTGGACACCTCAACTTGAACGCCATGAGGAAAGGAGAGTTGGTTCTGGCTGCTCTGAAAACACAGTTGAAGATAATTTGTCTTTTTTCTTGAACTTGCTAATATTATGCAAGAACTACTTATTTTTCTAATCCAAATGCAGAAGAGTTAGCCTCAGGCACGGTTACATCAGTGTAAATACTTAACAATTTTTCAAGCCTGTGAAACTCAAGCCATCGATGGCACGTGATCTTTGAACTTTGGATGAAATACATGATCTGGATGACTGAGTTGGCGGTTTGAACTACATCGAATTCAAGTCACCCGCACGGCAGTTCCAAACCTTCGATTTAAAGGCAGACTGTCATCAATCGTTGAACTGGTGATCTGTATCACAAAACCAGATAATGCTTGAAATGAAACTGTTATACAGAAAAAAGATGTCAATTTTATGAAGAAAACCTGAACTGAGACGTTATAACTCTGTTTCGATTGTCAGTTAAGACAATATTTTTAATGTTTTTTTCGTCGATGTTTTCATTGTTGAAGGGCGAGTGGCCCAGGCCAGCAGACCTATGTATTCGAGTTCGTGCACTGAACAAATTGTAGAAGTTGATTGTAGGAGTTAAAACTCGACACAGTTCTGGTGTCCGTTTCAACTCGTTTAACCGGTGTAGAGAGCTCATTATATTCGAATTGAGAGTTGACTGACAATCTAAACATTCCTATAAGTACAAGACTTATATGCCAAATGGTGAAGGATAGATAGGCTAATTCAGGGCCTAATCCCATCATTGTTGGAGTGAGGTATATGTATGGATAGTGAGACAATATATTCACTTAATGCTAATTGTGCTAAATAAACACTGATGATTGTTCTTTATGCTTAATGGCACGTGTTGAATATTTATCATTTGAGTCTCCATGTGACACTAATAACGATTTTATTCACCAAAGGTAACCTCTTAAGTTAAAAAAATGCTCTACCAGCGGGGTCTGCATAACATATGTTATTATTACCCTTCTCCAATACAAATGCTGAGCGCCTAGCATGAAGGGAAAAGGTCCCATATTTTTTGTGTCGCCTGCATAGCAGAGTGAGACTTTAGGCGCCGCTTTTCCGATGGCGGCGACGGCATTGGCGGCATCGTCAACATTGAAAACTTAACCCGGGTTAAGTTTTTGAAAAATCATCACAACGTAGAAATAAGGTCAATCAAGGATTACTGAATAGCCTGCAAGAGTTTCAGGTCACATAACCTAGATCAAAATTTATTTAGGGTCAATGATGAACTTCATAGACCATGTCGAGGAATCAACAATGAAATCTTAACCCAGGTTAAGTTTTGAAATTTCGTCATAACTTTGAAGGTATATGGATCTAGCTCATGAAACTTGCACACAAATTTAATCAGGTATCAATAAATAGCCAGCCTAAGTTTCGGGTCACATAACCAAGATCAGAGGTAATTTAAGGTCTATGATCTTTGGACATGCTGGGGGTATTTGTTGAATGACCATCATAACTTTGAAAGTTTATTGATTCTAGTTTATGAAACGTGGCTATAAGAGTAATCAAGTATCACTGATCGTCTTGCACGAGTCTGAGATCGCATGATCAAGGTCAAAGGTCATTCAGGGTCAATGAACATAAAATTTTATAATCATAATTTAAATGGTGTTTTTGTGAGAAAAAAAAATTCAGTAGTTGTTTTCAAAGTCAGCACTGCTGCTATATTTTGAATCGCGTGTTGCAGGCAAAGACTGCACTTGTTCCACTTGCAGCGTGTCTTTGGTATGATTCGGTTTTGGTATGATTCGGTTAGGGATCGAACCCACGACTTCCCGTTCATGAGACGGGCGATCTACTATGCCCAGTTAAAGATGAAATCCAGGGCGGCTGGAAAGTAAATAAATATAAGGGTAGGGGAGCAACAATACTGAAAATCTAACAGCATTTTTATTACCAGACTTTGGATGTGATAAAGTTATACAATCCAAATATTTGTTTGTATTCTTCAGCATTCCATTTCGTTTTCCCTTTTATCATTCTATTGGAAGAACCTATCATTACACGTGAAGAGGGCTTGCAGTGTTGACGAACATGGCCGTTGGCAGCAAGGGGGCTAGGGGACAGTTACCCCCCCCCCCCATCCAAATTTCTCTACTGAGAATTTTTCACAAAAGTGTGCACGATATCCTTCAATTATTTAACTATAGAAAATGCAAAATCACTCCATGCCAAGCTTTGTCGCTTCGCTTTATCACTTTCGAGTTTATGTTACCTTTTTAGAGGGGCGTCTTGCCTCCACCCTCCAAGAAAAAATGACTATGTGTACAGACGGCCCTGTTGACGACGAAGGCACAAAATCTTGTGTATGCAAAGAAAGATTATTATCAAGATAAAGGCTGATCTTGCTTCGAGCGATTAAACCTGAAGATTTAACGGGCCATAGCAGTGGCGTACCCCGGATTTTCCAAAAGGGGGGGGGGTAAAGTTTTTGGAGGATATTTCGTCCGCGAAAAAATTTGACGAGCAAAAAAAAAAAAAATGATCTTCAACCACAAATAACGGATTTCGTAACAGAAAAGAAATTGGCAAGCAAAATAAAAAAAAAGGTCTTCAACCGCAAATAAAGGATTTCGTACCAGAAAAAAATTTGACAAGCAAAAAAAAAAAAAGGTCTTCATCCACATATAAATGACATTTGCATGAGTTGTGACTCGTCAGGGGGGCAGTCTGCCCCCCTGCCCCCCCCCCCTTAGGTACGCTAGTGGGCCATACTAAATGGTAATCAGGTAATGAGATTAATAAGAGAGCAAATTGATATGTCATACAATTATCAGGATTATATTGTTGCATTCTACGACAATTTGCCCGAGGGTTCGATCGTCAAGTCAATATTATCTATCATTTCTATAATTATGCATGATAAGAGGTGCATGATTTGACATTATATGAAAAGGCCTTGTTTTTCTTCTAGAACGTGTGGAATATCAATTGTTAAGTTATCACGATTCAATCAAGGGCGTCGTTATTATATAAAAATATTGAGAGATATTACATAGTGAGGATGCAAGGAAATAACGGCCCATATTTAAATGTTTAAATGACACCATGATTTAAAGTTGTGGTTTGTCTATGGATAGCCATTTGGGGCACAAATCCATAACAGTACAGTCACATCCAATTTATGAAACTCTTATGACACTCAAATTGTTCACAATTGTCTGGGAATTATAACTTAAAGGTCAAGTCCACCCCAGAAAAATTTTGATTTGAATAAATAGAGAAAAATGAAAAATAGCATAACACTGAAAATTTCCTCAAAATCAGATGTGAAATGAAGAAGTTATGACATTTTAAAATTTCGCCTATTTTTCTCAAAACAGTGATATGCACAATTCAGGGACAGGTAAATGAGACAGTCAATGATGTCCTTCACTCACAATTTCTTTTTTATTATTTTAATTATACAATATTTCAATTTTTACATATTTGACAATAGGGACCTACTTGACTTAACCATATAGTATTAAACAATGCTATTTCCAAAAGTTCAGAGAGGAATTAATCATTGTTTCACTTGACAATGAGGAGAAAAATTAGAATATTTCATATTTCATGTAATAAAATACTAACGAAATCGTGAGTGGATATCGTCATCAGTCACCTCATTTTGCATACCGACCAGGATGTGCATATAATTGTTTTGTGAAATTAAGCAAAACTTAAAAATGTCATAATTTTCTTATTTTACATCCGATTTTGATGAAATTTTCAGTGTTATGCTTGTTTGTTTTTTTCTGATTACCTCCACGCCCGCCGACCCCTCCTTCCCGCCTTCTTCCGTCATTCTTAGGTATTTTGGAAGATATGTTCTTTATCAATATAGGATGCCCACTTTTGTTAAAACACATGACCAGGAAGATGAAATGCACATATAAGAGGCCCTTGGAAGCGGGGGTGCTGCGTGTATTATTCTCCATAGGCATGATAGGAAGCACCCCTAGGTATTTTGGAAGATGTGTAAAATATATATTAAAAAAAAAGACCTTCGTTTTGTAGTGAAGACCTTTTTCCCTTTCTTTTCAAATCTACAGCACCCCCAGTCAAAATATCGTTCCCAGGACCCTGTTGAAGTGGTCCAGTCAGGAATCTTCGAGCAAGAATCTATTTTCCCGAAGCCAAATATAGAGGGAGACATTCAACACTAGACTCGCATCAAAACACTCATCTGGATGGTCCAGACTGGACTCGACTGAAAACAAAAGCAACACCTTTATCTCTCTCTCTCTCTTAATTTATCTCTCTCTAAATTACACACACCCATCCACCCCACTTACCCACCCTCACACACACACATATTGCTACGGCGTCAACCGTGGACGGTTAAAAGAGCTGTAATAACCCAGGACAACGGATGCACTTGGGTGCGTTTGTGGAGAGAGAGACACACTCACCCAATTTGATAACTGGGGCCTGATTATCATTAATCCGCAAAGCGGGGACGCGTGTGTGCGGTGTAATGAAATCTTAAGTATTAGAATTTTTCCACCTGACTCACTAAACGGTCACAAATCTGGTTACAAATCATCAAACGGTTTAAAATGAGACAAACTGTGGATGGTAGTCTCAAGTCCCTTGTTGCCTGGACTAGGGACGTCCCCGTTCTGTAAATGAAATGTAAGAAAATGTCGCAATTTCATGGCTCAGTTGAGAAAGAAAGACATAAAAAAATGAAATATTCTTTAGCCTGTTTATTCTACTTTCAACTATTCAGTGCAGAACTAATACTTCAAAATACAGTCCATTAATTTTGCTTTCTTCGCTATTTTATGAAGTATCACATATGCATTGATAATTACTAAGAGAAGAAAAAAAATGATTGATGAAACTCATATTCCAAACCAATCGAACGGGTGTCATTGTGTCATGTAAATCCCCCTCCCCCTCCACATTCCCTTGAGCTTTACATAAAAATGGTGATAATATGAATCATATCGGTCTATCATATATATACACTATGCGGAATTAAATATTTCTCACTTCAACAACGGGTTTTTTTGTTTTTTTTATAGTTTAGTTTAGTTTTTTTGTTTTCTTTTCTACAATGCTCCATCATTCTACTATTATTGCGGATACTTTTGAAGTTACAAAGTCTTGTCTTGTAAAGTTCCTCATCTGTATAAAAATAGAAAAGAATTGGAGAATGGGATAGATACAAACAAAAGTGAAAGAGATTTGCCAACATATTTCAGAAATACAATTGCTTAAATATTGCTGCACTCAATGATTTGGTAATCAATTACAAAATTCACCGAACTTTCTATTGAATGGCAAAAAAATATAGGACACTGCAATCAGAATAATAACTTTACTTCGCTTGGTTTGTAAAAATGTACAGAAATACTTGTTGAATTTGTCGAGCTGCCTTACGAAAGAGTAATAATAAAAATAATAATAATAATGATAATAATAATAAATAAGAATAATGTGCAGAATAGAGGAAAAGGCGGAGGGTGCGAACGACGAAGAAGGAAATGAGAAGATGAAAGAATAGAAAAATAGAAGGTTCATTTAATTTTAGTACATGTGATTGTCATATGCTCGTAATTGACGAATGCTTAACGGACCTGACTAGATTTTTTTATAATATTACCGAACAATCAAAACGCGGCGCTTTTACAAAAAGGTCAAGTGCGCTCATAACCTCAATTTACCTAATATATATAAAAACAAATACACAGTGACAAACATATGCCTAAAAAAAGAAATAAAGACTTCTTGAATGATTCGATTGTTGGGGATTGTCTTAATGTGAAAGGGAGTTTGTTTCATTTTATTGAGGATGCAACAGTGAAGGTTGTATTTCCGGTTTGTTTTCGTTTAGTTAGATATGCCAACTTAAGTGGGTCTTCAGATGATCTAGTTCTTCTACCTGGGACATAATTATATTTCTAAACAATCAGAAAAATATTATGGGGCTGTGTAATTAAGTGATTTCTATATCACAAAAAGTAGCTTAAAAATAATTCGTTGTATAATAGGGAGTCAGTGCAAAGGGATTGATAATTGCATGTAAATTCATAAAAAGAATTAGAGCCCCCTTCCCATCCCACTTCCAGCATGGTCCTTAAAATTTTCTACCAAACCTAAATTCGTCTTACCTTTTCTTATGGACATACAGGAATCTGTTTGGCGACCCAAGACCTGCATCTCCCACTACACTAGCTGTACTCTGATGCATTAGTTCCTCTTCAGTAAGGTAAAGAGCCAGGGCACCTGAGGAAAAGGGTCATTGCCATTATCGTCATCGTCGTTATGATCATTGTCATCTTTATCATCATCAAAATCATCATTTTCATCGTCGTCCTCACCATGGTCATTATCATCTTCATCGTCCATCGAAATCGACATCATTATCGTCATCATCACCACGTAATTATCATCTACCTCGGTACCAAAAGACACGTGAAAGCGACTTTTTCTCCTGAAGAATACATTCTTGCCTTTTCTCTCTCTTCTTCTTCTACTGCTAATACTACTACTTCCCATTCTTCTTCTTTGTTCTCCTTCGTTTTTTATTCTTCTTCTTCTATTCTTTTTTTCCCCCTTATTCTTCTACTTCTTCCTCTTTTTTATCCCCTTCTTCTTAGTTTTCTTCTCCTTCGTTTTTTTTTTCTTCTTCTTATATTATCATTCCCGTTGTATGTTTATTTCTAAATATTTTCATCAATTCATACTGGAAAAAATCTTTCTCATGCAGATTACCTCGATCCACTCGTTGGGCTTTGATAAAGACAGAAAAGATTCTAAAGCTGGGATTGGTCGAAACTCATTAATCACTGGCCTGTGATGTTACCAACGAGACGAATGCTAGTTTGTGATAAACATAATCTTTTTTTATTATTATTATTTTTGGTTGTGTTTCTGTATTGCAGATGAAAGACAAATGATTAAAACATTCGTCTAATTAGAGTTTTCACATCGAATCTATCTCTGCACAAGGCTTCCGATGATCACGATGATGGAAATGACGAAAATTAGTTTAAGGTGCGATGTTAGAGGCAGAATGTGATTTAATTCAACATGGTCAATGAGGCCAAAGTTCCTTTATTCGTGAGAAGAAGCATATTGATTCAAGAAATTGGTTCCTTACATCAATATTCGGGAATATTCCCAACTAAAGGGTAACAACAAAATGCTCCCCGGGGAAGAATGGTAGAAATGGGATTAGGCAGAGCTTGTGAGACATATCAGGCATGTCAGGAGGAGAAAACTTTTCTGGTATCAAGTGAAATAAACATACCCGCAACGTGAGCACAAGCCATAGAGGTACCACTCAGAGTTTCGGTTGCTTTGTTGCTACTACCAATCCATGTTGACTTGGTGAAGGCGCCAGGGGCGAAGATGTTGACGCATTTACCGTAATTGGATGTGACCATACGGACATCTGTATCATCATAGGTTGAGCCTACAGTTATTACCTAATCAATAAGACGGATATGAAACAGTTTGTTCGAAGCATTGATTGAAAGTAAGAGGCATATCTGAAACGTGAAAGAGTTTTGGCATTCGGTCTCCACTCCACAGAACCAAGACCCTTGAAAGAACATCAAAAGGCTAAAGATTGGCAAAGGTTTTTCAGTAGTCTCCAACATGTCCAAGTTCAGCCAAATTTCCTGTTTTTTCTGGAATGGCTCCGAAAACCTGTGCAAGATCAATAATTTTCCAGCAAGATCACTGAAGGGACCTTGAAGAGTGGGGACAGCTGAAAGTTTAATGAGAGACTAATAAGACCATTAAAGGTTCGTTGAAAGATCATCTGGCATATTGCCAAAGATCTTTTGGAAGATCAGTCTAGACTGATTAATATTTATTTTATTGTCTTCTTGAATTTACCCTCATCCCATACAGTCATGGCAGATTCTTTTAATATTCTTTAAGTGGTCTTTCGGGATATCTTATATTCAACAAAATCTTTTAGTGATCTCCATGCATGTCTTTTACAGGTCTTTCATCGATTCTAGGCCTATGTGATAATGATCTCTCAGCAGTCCTTCAGTGATCTCAAGTGATCTCCTTTCAAGAAAGTAATAATAATGATAACAATAATAATATAGGACTTGTATAGCGCACGTATCCACCTTGCTAGGTGCTCAAGGCGCTCCTATATTCATGATATTACCCCGGATAAGCTAGTCTACCGATTCTGGTGCGCACAGCTTTTTGAGAAGTACTTCCTGAATAATGAAAGATTGCCGAAGGACCATTGATTACCTAATGACCTATATCGAGACCGCTAAATATTGCTGATCAAAGACCACTGAAATACCAGTCAGGATTGTGCAAGACCTTGGAGATCAATGTAAGTTAATTGAAAGAAAATCGAAATGATCAAGCAAGTTCCATGATATTTAGTGGTTTTCCATTAGTCTTGCTTTCTGTGGAATGAGGGTTTAACATGGATCGATTGTAGATTTATCGAAGTATCAGTATTCGTAAGATAATTACTCTCCTACTCTCTATACTGTATTACTTTCCATCTATCTATCAGATCCAATCTACCTTAATGCAATACGCTCTTTATTTTTATTTGACTGCGATCAAGAGCAACATCCTCCTTGTTAACTTTCTTCCTCGTAATCACCACCTTCATCCTCATCCTCAATAATTTGCGATCGTCATCGTCATCACTGGCCCAATCATCATCATTGACATCATAAACGTCATTTCACAATCGCATCGTCACACTCTTCCACCACCTCCCCCCTCTCCAATCTTGCGATCGTCAGCGTTATCGTCATAGCATTGGCCAATCATCATCATTTTCATCGACATCATCAAGGCTATCACAATCATATCTTCGCACCCTTACTCCGCCTCCCACTCTCCAATTAGACGTCTTACTTTCGTAGAACTGCCTGGTGAGTAGTCGCACGCATCTACTTGATCGTTGCCGGCAGCGACCGCGGTTTCGATTCCAGCATCGACCATGGCGTCCACGGCATCGTTCAAAGCTCTGGAGTAAAACATGGCTAAAGGCATGGCTGCGATAGATGGCCGTCGGAGAGCTTTCAAGCGGGTAGCTTGTTCGATAACCCAGTTCACTCCTGTAGATGAAAATAGACCGACACGTAAAAATAGGTTAGCATGTTTCATCAAGAAGATAAACCACATATCTGCCTTGTCGAATGTCAAGTATTAATGGCATAACGATCTAATATTACAAATATGTGTAAAATTTTTGCTATAGCTGGGGTGTGAGGCATGTCTTTTCTTAGAGTAAGCCAAACTTCGTCTCGATGTGCTCTCTCCAACGCATGAATCCTGACCCCTGGTAAATGTGCTGAACGATACCACTACGACTGTCTAATAACGCTACTACATAGGCCCCTACCTCCAAAACTTGACCCACCTTGACTTGTTCGGTAATTGGTTCTTTGACCCGAAGAATAATCGAAGACCTACGCACCGATTTATTTATATACATGTACATCCATCCCCTGCCCCAGCTAGCACCTATCGCAAACGGAAGTGACATCACAACTCACCTTCAATAGCTCCCGCAATTGACCCGGAACCTAAACAACCAATGACCTTGACCCCTATAAGATTCACACCAGTAGCTACACCGTAAGTTTTGGAGCCGACAGTACCCGCGCAGTGGGTTCCGTGACCATAGCAGTCCACCTACAAAGATACATTAGTCAGGATTTCAATTTAGAGACACCATTATGAAAACATTAATAAATGAATTGATGAGAAATGCGACAATTAAAGTCCGTAATGAAAACGAAGACCGTGAATTTGCTATTGTATGTTTTTCTGTGTTTATCATATTAGAACATCAAAATAATGTTTTAAAAGTATAATAAGATATAAATGGTAAAAGTAATAGGTGTTATCGTAATAAAAAAAACAAGTGTCATTACGTTTCCACCACCCAAAAAGTCAAAGAGATCGGAAGCACAGAAGCCTTGAGTTGCTCGATCACCGAAGTCCTCGTGGGTGTCTAAGATTCCTGAATCAATCACATACACATCTACACCAGCTCCAGTCACTACAAAGGATAAAGCAACAAAAAGGGATACAAGATAGACATGGACCATACCTTAGGTTTCTTGTGAAAAAGAGGATCGGATATCAAAGTATTTGCATAATTTCTTCTTTCGGCAAGCTCGTATGACATTATCAAAATCGGTCAGGACATCTCGCCAATGGCAAAATGACATTACATTCATTTTAGAATTGGACTTCACAACATATCCCATGTCGCCATTTCGACCAATAAAATTGATTGCTTAGCATATTTTTATCCCATATCCTCTGATCACAGGAGAAGGTACATGCAGTAAATTGGAATGGTGACAGGAGCATTTTGGGAGAATTTATCTAAACTAAAGTATAGGTATAACAAGATGAAAGATAATCTCTTCGTCAAGTAGAATCAATGAGCTCCTTGATAGAAGAACACTGGCACCAATGAGAAGAAGTTTTACTCTGTCCGATCGCTGTCTATGAAATCAACATTGCCGACTCCAGGCCGATTGCTGGAGGGGCTTGTCACACAGTGTATTCTCATACATGACATAGTGGACTAGTAGCCTATTCACACTGTTAAAATGCTCAAATTCAACAGTGAGTGTGAATATATTTTCACCCTGTGGACACCACGACAGTGTGACTGTTCATAGCGTGTTTACATGGTTGACTATGTGAAGATGTGATTCACACTGTTAAAATACTCACTGTGAGGGTGATTTCACACTGTGAACACAATAGAGAGTTGTAGTCACTACCATGACTACGCAGCCGCTCTTTACAATTACGCACCAATTCCTTTGAAAATGCATGTCAAATCACAATGGAGAGCCGAGAAGCTTTTGTCGAAAGTTGGTGGACCGAGACAGCAACGTCGTCTCGTGACTCTGGACAATGATATATTTGCAATTGTTCGTCCGGTGCAAATCTTCGGATGATATGCTGTCCCGGTCCACCAACATCAACAAAAAGCCTCCAAGCTCTCCATTGCGAATTGACTTGCATCTTCAAAGGACTTGGTACGTTGTAGAGAGTCGTGATTGCGAAAACTCTCTACTGTGGCGCACACTGTGCACATATGGTGTTAACCGGTGTACATAGAGGACCACATTAGTTATTTTACACCGGTGTTAAATTGACAGTGGTAGTTTAACACCTATAGCTGTTATTACAACTTTTTTGGTTGTTACATTTACACTCTTTGGTGTTATGTTCAATGTCTAAGGTGAAATGTTAGCACCTCAGGTTGTGGTCCTCTATTAACACCAACTGGTGCCAGTTCTAACACCACAATTTTTACAGTGTGATATACTAAGTATGTTCTTTTCAGAAGGGTAAAGGCTGGTCCCACTGGCTGACGGACTCAAAACGTATGCATAACAGATACAGCAGAAAAGCAAAATTTCGGGGTGGCTCCATCCGTTTTCATCCGCTCCATACAATGGACAAAATGGGCGAACATTGAAATCATGTGCAGTGGACGGATGCTCGATGGATGTAGAGCGTATGAAACACGTATGCAAAGAGTACACAACGGATATATAACGTTTCCCAACGGATGGCATGATAATTTCCCGTTTTACATCCCCTCTGCATCCGTAAGTGCAGTGGGACCAAGCCTCTGCATGATTGGGTTCTGAACATAGAGTTAAATACGTACTAATTTATATAACTCTATGGTTCTGACTCAGTGTTGTGACTGACTACATAATTTTTTTTTTTTTTTTTTTGGGGGGGGTCCAAATGGCGATAAAGCTAATCATCGCGAATTTTAAGCATGCTATTTTTTTCCATCTTCCTATACACATTGGGTGATTTCGAGTTCAGTGTTGACCTATTGGTGTTGGTGTTAGGTCAATTTTTACACGAGTATAACACCAAACATAAAATGAAGAT
The DNA here is from genome assembly GCF_037042905.1 of Lytechinus pictus. Lineage (NCBI taxonomy): Eukaryota > Metazoa > Echinodermata > Echinoidea > Temnopleuroida > Toxopneustidae > Lytechinus > Lytechinus pictus. The sequence goes on along the minus strand of NC_087257.1, from coordinate 2,972,515 downwards.
GGTCCTGAAAAGTCACTCACTAGTTTTTGAGATGTCAATAATGTTATCTGGATGAGTTTTACAAACTCAGAATATATTTTGGAGCTAGGGGAAGCAATCCAAATTCCAACACCAACACTAACACCAAGGCCAACACCGGACTTGAAATCACAGACCCAGTGACACAGTGGCGGTGCAAGGAGTGTACTGTGAATGAAAATATTAGGGGACAAGTGAGGATTACTCAACATTTTCTCCTTCATGTTTCAAAAATATATGGGTAAATTATGGGATGTGCCCCTAACCCCCTTCCTTTTGTGCTACCACTATAAAAGACCTACATAGTGACTTAACTTTGAAACTAGTCCAACTTACAAAAAGGCGAATAGTTATTATCTAAAACTGGGCCGTATAGTGTACTGTGGGCATCGATACGATCAAGGCCCCATGATCCGGCAGACTGAGATCGAACTTCACCATTCTCCTCGATGTACTCAACTCCTGGGAGCTTTCCGACCTAGAGAGGTTAAAAAAGCAAGAAAACAAGTTTATAACACGATGTTTAATTAGCATCGTATTAAACAGAAATGGGGTGAGAGAGCGTGATGAAGAGAGAGAGAGAGAGAGATTCACAAGATGTCATTGAGGCATGAAACTCGCCCTCAACGGTGTCACCCAACCAACTTGAAACCCATTTTCGGAAATACTGAAAAAAAACTTCTATTCCAGATTTCTTTACTGGCATACATGTTTAGTGTGGCATATATTCATCATCATCATCATCACCACACCATTATGGGTAGAATCATAATGCATAATCATCATCGACATCATCCACGACATCATTTTCGTCCATCGCCGTATCGTACTTAAAAAAAAAATTCCTAGTAGGCTCTGGCTCATCATCAGCCTGAGTAACATCACCATCACAGTCTTCGTCACCATTATCATCACCATTATCGTCATCATCGTTATTACCATTATCATCACCATTATCTTCATCATCTTCATTACCATTATCATCACCATTATCGTCATCATCATTATCACCACCATTATCGCCATCACCATCATTACCATTAGCATCACCATTATCGTCATCATCATTATTACCATTATCATCAACATTATCATCATCATCATCATTATCATCACCATTATCGTCATCATCATTATCACCATTATCATCACCAGTATCGTCATCATCATCATTACCATTATCATCACCAGTATCGTCATCATCATCATTACCATTATCATCACCAGTATCGTCATCACCATTATTACCATTATCATCACCATTATCGTCATCATCATTATTACCATTATCATCACCAGTATCGTCATCATCATCATCACCATTATCATCACCAGTATCGTCATCATCATCATTACCATTATCATCACCAGTATCGTCATCATCATCATTACCATTATCATCACCAGTATCGTCATCATCATCATTACCATTATCATCACCAGTATCGTCATCACCATTATTACCATTATCATCACCATTATCGTCATCATCATTATTACCATTATCATCACCAGTATCGTCATCATCATCATTACCATTATCATCACCAGTATCGTCATCATCATCATTACTATTATCATCACCAGTATCGTCATCACCATTATTACCATTATCATCACCATTATCGTCATCATCATTATTACCATTATCATCACCAGTATCGTCATCATCATTATTACCATTATCATCACCAGTATCGTCATCACCATCATCACCATTATCATCACCAGTATCGTCATCATCATCATTACCATTATCATCACCAGTATCGTCATCATCATTATTACTATTATCATCACCAGTATCGTCATCACCATTATTACCATTATCATCACCATTATCGTCATCATCATTATTACCATTATCATCACCAGTATCGTCATCATCATTATTACCATTATCATCACCAGTATCGTCATCATCATCATTACCATTATCATCACCAGTATCGTCATCATCATCATTACCATTATCATCACCAGTATCGTCATCATCACCATTACCATTATCATCACCAGTATCGTCATCACCATTATTACCATTATCATCACCAGTATCGTCATCATCATTATTACCATTATCATCACCAGTATCGTCATCATCATCATCACCATTATCATCACCAGTATCGTCATTATCATTATTACCATTATCATCACCATTATCTTCATCATCATTATTACCGTCATCATCATTATCGTCGTCACCATTGTCATCGTCATCATGATCACCCTAATAATTGAATTCATCTTACCAGCTCAAGAGCTTTGTCGGAAAGTTTAGCCTGGAATCCTTTGATTGCCCTTCTAAAGACAATACCGATATTGCCCCCTGCTCGTTTTACGGTCGAAATCGTTTTCTCCAGGTCCACCCCATCCTATAGCAGGATTGATTGCAAACAAGTTTTGCATTAAAAAAAATAGTTTTAAAAATCTACTTCAAATTTCGACTCCCTAATATGAGGTAAACCAATATACTGCCAGTATCTTTCAGATGGCGAAAGTCAATGATATATTGAGTTCCGATCGACAACATACATTGCAGGCCTACGGTTGTCACATTATAGATTTAGCTTTGTCTCCCAGTAAGTCGAGAATTATTTGTAAAGTTTGAATTATTTGTAAAGTTTGAATTATTTGTAAAGTTTGACAAAGTAGACCTCTTGTAATACACTGAAGTCTAATCTTGCCAGGGAAGGGCGGTGGAGGCAAACATTATCTCAGTGATAAGGAAAATAAAAGCTAACGGCTTCCTAGTCAAAACATTTTCTGCAAATAAGAAAAGAGGAGAAATTTTCAATAAATTTGTCAGGGATCACTTTCCCCCTGCTCCCCCCCCCCCCTCTGCCGTTCTACTGCGGACCCCCACTCCCCCCTCCTTTAATTCTAGCTTAATTCTAGTCATATATATCGCAACGTCATGCACCTTCAACCAAAATTATATAAAAACTAATAACTCATTTAAATTCAAAGTCAGAGATGTTTTCAAAACAAATCCAGACAATAGTTAGAGAAAAATTAACAGAGTATGATAGCGTAATATGGCCTCAATAACCAAATCAATACCCTGGAAAATTCCTGGATCCGCCCCTACTTTCCAGAGTGGGAAATTTAACATTTTTCCACCCCCCCCCCCCTCCCCAGTAATCCTCTGTGTTATGTCTTTAAAAATGATTCTTACATTTAATTTAACGATGTAGCTGTTCGGGATTGGTTCTCGAGCACGAAACACTGGGGTGCCGGAAGCTAGAGCCACGAACAAAATGACCACGAAAACTCGCATGATTCCTGTACTTCTAAACTTCAAGTTTAGTTGAGGGCGGAAAAAAATGGCATGGATATTATAGTACAATGAATTCTATGTCATTTTCTAGGCTATTTCATGTTCACCAATCCCCTACTCCTGATAATGTAATATTTTGAATGGAACAATAAATTGACGAAGAGGCCCCATCGTCTATCTCAGAATGGCAAGGGGGTGTTGCTATCCATAGTTAAACCGCAACTTTTAAGGGATGCTCCAGGCTGAATATATTTATATCTAAATGAATAGAGTAAAATTCACAGAGCAAACTGCTAAACATTTCATCAAAGTCTTATAACAAATAATGAAGTTATTGAATTTTAAACAGTCAAAGATTTGCATTATTCTGGTGAAACAGTTCTAGGCATGTCTTATTGAATATTCATTAGTTGGGCTGATGATGTCACTCTCCACTTTCCTTTTTTTATGTTATTACATGAAATCATAATTGTTTCATTTTTTCATAAATATGTAAATGATGTGTCTCCATTATGATGAAATAAGTTGCAGCAAAAAATAACTAAAGCACTTATGATATGTCAATCCAAATGTTTTAGTTCTTGGTACAAAAGAAGTACATGTGAAGTCATCTTTTTTAGTAGTATAAAACCAATTTCCGAAATAAGGCGAAACTTTGAAATGTTAAAGTTTTATTTCAAATCCGATTTTGATTAGATAGTCATATTTATTAAAGTTTTGTATTTTCATTCAAACTGACTCTTTGGTTGAGTGGAATTGATGTGCAAATATTCAATTTTGTGTTTAGCTCATGAGGACTTTTCAATTTTTTTTTCGTGATTACCATCATCCCTATCATTACTGACTACAATAGGACAAATGAAATACCTCGGCTTATTATGGTCTGTTTTCCAAAAATATAACATAACGAGTAACAAATGTAGCATATGATAACGTGACAAGCAAACGGGAAGTGTTTACTCAATCTATTTTCTTCTCAGTATGGGTATATTAACGACCCCACGGGTTGTCCGCTTGGGTTTTGACCTTAGGATATTAATGAATTGACCTTATTAACTGTTCTGGCGCCATCTACCGTCCTCAAGAATCGGAATATTTATGACGTCGGTTCATTTTTTTTTTTTTTTTTTTTTTTTTGGGGGGGGGGGTGGGATCGCATTGTTGTGTCGCACCTCGGGAGGATGAGGAGGGGGCATGGTCCTGGGAACCGGGGTTGCAGGGGATAGGCAGAACCCTCTGCAAATCAGGTCGATGTGCGAAAAAGAAGGGAGATCTAACCCAAAATCACCGTAATCACCTCCATAGGCGACGGAAGTGGGGGGGGGGGGGGGTCCTGTCCCCCCTAAATTTGAGGGGGGGGGGGGATGGACCCCCCCTAAAATTTATGTTGATAACCTTTTTTTTTGCTTGCTTGTCAATTTTGTTTTCTGGTTCCCCCCCCCCCCTAAATTTTTGTGGTCCCCCTAAAAATGTTGATGATTTTTTCTTGCTTGTCCAATTTTTTACCTGTGTCCATCCAAAAATTTCAGGTGGACCCCCCTAAATTTGTTGGCTTCCGCCGCCAATGATCACCTCTTCTTAGGAATGAAACCTTCAGTTTGAGGGAGGGGTTAACCCGCACCCCTCTTTAAAAGAATCGTTCCCAGAGCCCCGAGGGAGATGTATTTTTCGCCCGGGGGGGCCACTTACATTGACGAGTGGATACCATGCGCGACCAAAAAAACACGTAAAAAGGATGTCCTTTTCACGATAGGGCACGTTACGTACGTAACGTGATAAGGGTGTCAAAAACACAAAAATAATGAAAAAAGGGTGTCTATTTTGCTAGGAAAATTACGTGTTTAGGGTCGAATTTGCGGGAATGATAAAACAAAATTAAAATGTTTTATAAAGGATGTCCATTTTGCCCCAACACTTCGTGTTTAGAGTCCGATTTGCGCGAGGTGTAGATGGGTCGTACTAAACCAAATAAGGTAAAGCCGACAACCGAAGGACCCGTAACAATAAAACATTCCTGTACTTGTTTAGGGGTTCATTTCAGGGAATATTTGCCAAGAGTATCGTTTTGTTTCCAATACTTGTTAAGGGTAGGGTTTCACACGCCAATACTTGTTAAGGGCCGGTGCTTTTTCAGAATATGGAAATTACGTGTTTAGGGTGCATTTCGAGACCCCATGGTCGCGCATGGTATCCACTCGGGAATGGAAGTGGCCCCCCCCCCCCATTTTTCGTAAATTTGTTGGAAGTGCAGTTTTGTAATTTTTGAATCCATATTAACAACTTGTATCTCATTGTCAAATCTTTATGAAGGGCAACAATACTTTGTGTTAATACCATGAATGTTTTTGTTGTTGATAACTTGATAGCAAAATGCCATTTTAGAAAAGAAAGGAATAAACATGTGCCACGTAATAGCGATCAAATGAGGATTAAAACGTTTTGATATAGAAATACTCACCTACTCACTGGTAGGAGACGGAGAGAAAGGAATAAAGTAGTCCACATTTTTTCCAAAAAAATGTGATCAGGCCTATGTCATCAAGATAATGGTCCCTTATAACATAATGAATAATAATCACTTACCAAAGTGAGAATTAATGTTCAATAAATGTTCAGTCTATTGGAGAAAAAAAAATCGTAAACATGTGGGATGTATAGATAAAATCCTCAAAGAATCTTTTCCTATGCACCCTGACGAAAAGTTTATTGTAAAAATAGCAATGTATAGGCCTACATGTGGTGCTCAAAAGTTAGTGAACTCCACCAGAAAATGAAAAATTATTAGAATTTTATTATTTTATTTGTGACGTCGTATATGAGCAGCTTCTACATAATGTGGGGGTAAAAATTGTTTATGATGAAGAAATTTTCTCACAAATATGATTGTTTTGAACTTTTTATATAATTCATTATATAATATCACGCCTGCTCCTGAAAGAAACAAATTTCCAATCACCAAGAATCACTACAAAAATCAAATTCAGGCAATCATTATTACATAACATTTTGGTCAGCTGCTCGTATATGACGTCACAAACTAAAACTTCAAATTCGAATGACTTTTTATTAAAAAAAAACAGAAAAAGATATATATATAATGGATTTTCTTCAAGCCTTCACCGATCTTTTTTGTTATTCTTTCTTATTTTGCCAACAAACTTTTCGTCATTGTGAACTTCTAATTTGGATCAAATTTTCTCATTTCCCCCCCATTTTCTCCACTTTTTTAGTAGGCCTTCTCAGGGGCGGATCCAGGAATTTCGAAAGGGAGGGGGGGGGGGGGGGGGGAGACACGTGTGCATGAGCAACATATTTACAATGAAAATATTGACTATGACTCACAAAATGGGGGGGGGGGGACGGACCCCTGGATCCTCCACTTGGCCTACTTGAAATAAAGAAACCCCACATTTATCAAATCTCCCCCCCCCCCATTATCTGCTTGAACTTAAAATTAAGAAAAAGAGTTAAATTTCGACCGAGGTTTTTTTGGGGGGCGGGTGCAGGGGGTAAGCTTTAATGCTTTGAGCTTGATCTTTACAAAGAAGGATATGTATCTTATTAAGCCTAGATAATGTGAGCTTGAAGCTGAAATTTGTTTAGAAATTGTCCAGAAAATTGGCACTGTTTGAAGAATGAGCATTCATGCATTTTTGTCACCACATTACAATCGGCCAGCACAACCTCGTGATGCATACTCGATCGATCCAGAATCTGGAATCAGAGCATGCGCCCCCTTTTCTGTAGCTGTCGCGGGAGCCGGAGTTGTCTGTCTCGGCCGCGCCGATCGTAGGACAGGCAAGAAGAGTAAGACGGTTTTTCTGTACTAATGGTGGTGATCAATCCCGACCATGAACTCGATCTTCCATCCTAATCTAGTTTGGTAGATATCCTGGACTGTCTTATGGGGAAACGGTTTACATGGTTTTACTGGTCAAAGTGGACACAGAGGCCCGTTGAAGAGAGAGCAGGCTAGATCTACTGTGGTGTGGAGGAATACCCTTGTTTAGTGCGAGTTGGCCGGTGTCTTTTCATGGACCGAGCATTATCGTGGCATGATTAGTATGTAAATAAAATTATAAGTTAAAATCCTTTACTATTGAAAGTATAATAATTCCTGATTCCATTTTCGATGTAGGCCTAATTGACCTATATATAGTTTGAGCCGCATACCAAGTGGGCCAAATGACACAATGTCATTTTTAATGTTAATATTAATTCACAAATAATGTGTTTTGTGTGATGGCCTTTTTCTGGGCCTGGTGGTGATTCCTCGTCTGTCTGATGAGTGGTGATGAGGATGTATTGAAAGGGTTGCATGAGTGTGCATTGTGCAGTACCGTTTATTACACATTTTTAAGCTTTTAAATGTTTTTTTTTCTGGTGATAGGCTACACTGGTGTAGAGAGCTGCATCTGTCAATACAAGCAATGAAAGATTAATGGTGGTGGTGGTGATGATGATAATGAGGATGATGAATTATATTGTTGATGGTGGTGATGATTAATATGATGATGATGGTGATGGTGGTGTTCATAATGATGAGCGTTATGATGATTAATATGACGACGATTGAAAATGCATGATGATGATGACGATGATGGACCAGTGTTGATGATCTTGATGAAGATTTATGGTGTTGAGTGATGTTGAATTGTTGATGAAAAGGATGTTGGTGTTGACTGAAAGTGATGTTGATGTTGATGAAGATCTGGATGATAGTGGTGATGATGATGATGATGAAGAGGAAGATATGCTACATAAAATCTAATTAATCCATTTCAGATCAATGTTATAAAACATTTTTTCTTTCCCGTTCATCTTGCCATCATTTCTTTGTGAGTAGGCCTAAAAGTATTAATGCAATACTTCACTTTAATATGTTTAATTTTCTTTGTTTTACTATTGGCCTCTGTTTCCTCTCAAGAGCTAGAAAATAAACCAGAAGTAGTAATTTTAGCAATTTGGGAATGCCATTTTCTATTGTAACTGGGAAAATAAAACTCTTTGACAGCTAGCACTTGACAGAAAGTCAGAAACAAACATGAAGTATGAGTCCCAGTTTCTAAATAAGTGAAAATTTAAGTAAGTACGTAAACAATAAGGGAATTTTTTTTCTGAAACAAGCGTTGAATGGGATTTATATGCCAATGGACCCAAACACTTGACTTGAGTGTGGTATTGATTACATCTGATTTTATTTTTTTATTTATAACCAATATATCTTGGTCCCTGAAATAGATTTAGCCAGACCTAGCCTTTGGAGACCACCATGTAAAGGGGGCCAACAAAAGACACAGATGCTGATTAACTTTTTTGTCATCGTAGATGTTCTGGGAGATTCTCACTCTTTCCGTTGACAGAGCGGAGACTTCTTGAATTACTGTCTTGGCTTGTGTTACAATACCTTTCAAGGTGTAGGCCTAGACCCTGCTTGTTTTTGTGGCCATGTACATGCAGGCCTACCTTTGTGGATGATGAGGAGAAGATGATGATGATGATGATGATGATACCACCGCCACCACCATCATCTTCCTCATCATCATGGTGGTGATAATTATGATGAGATGATGATGACGATGATGATGATGAGGATGGTGATAATGAGGATAATGATAATGGGGATGATGAGGATGGTGATGATAATGAGGATGATGATAATGAGGACAATGGTGATGATGATGATGCTGCTGCTGATGATGTAGACTACACCATTAATTGTATCACTTTAGTAGCGACTTTTTGATCATTTTTTACCATCAAATTATATCATTAGAAAAAAGCTTTGTCACTGCATGAGTAGGTCCATTGTCATTTAGATCAAAGGGCTAAATCAACCCAATTTACAATAATTCCAACTTCAAACTCAAATTTGCCTGAATCAAAATACCCTCCAAAGCGGCATGTAGGGTTCAAGCCCTTGAAATTAGATAGACCACATGCCATAAATGTACATACATGTACATTTATGTAGATTAATTTTTTAGGCCATTTTATTGATCAGGATTATTGCAGTGATGGTTCTTGAAACCGAAACATGATCTTGTTTAAAAATTGTGCTACAAGATGTGTGAGTACATGTATGAAATGTCTTGTGTGTGGTCAATGGGTCAACAGACATTATTGTCTTTGCAGCCTTGTGTTATAATATAGGAATAGAGTTCTGTTTGCTAGTGGAGGACCCATCATAAAAAAGTGATAAAAGGCTGGTCATGTGAGAAGTTTATAGTTGGTGATATCTGCCAGACAGGTGCAGGGTTATTTGTAGAAGATTTATACTATCCCTGGTTTGTATTTGGCACATTACTGACACATTGACAGTCATTCAGTGCAGCTGAGAAGCCCAATAGAGCTAGCTGTTTGATAATACCCTAGTCTAATACCCCTTTCATAAACCCATCCTCCAATTAGCCGCCTAAGAGTAATGCGGATAATTCAATAAAAATTGCGTTCACAAACTCCGAAAATAATCCGCACTATTTTTACGAGCGCCCGTCCCGAAAAAGGCGGATAATCGTCATGACAACTGCACACGCCCCCTCCGATGTGGTTGTGTTGGAAAAGGGTGACCTTGTGACCGCACCATGGCAATTATCCGCATTATTTGGAAATGCGTTCATAAAGTCAAAATCTGGTCCCGATGCCGCTAGAATGCGGATAATTGCAGCATCAAAATAATGCGGATAACTCTGGTCCTCCTCCGATTTTACGACCAAATTATGCTGCTATTAGCCGCATAATTGGGTTTATGAAAGGGGTATCAAGTTATTCCTTGATTTCAGATGCCAGATCAAATGTCAGAATAAAACATACAGGCCTCAGCCCTACATGTACATATACTACATATATATGAATATTTATTTGATTTTTGTCGCTGGGAGCATTTTTTTTAATTAAAAAAAGTATGTCAGTTCAGAGGGATTGGTCCCGTTTGTCACAAGGAAGCCTGGTGTGTTTTCAAGACCATTCTTTTTCAAAGGGTAAAATGGGAGGAATTTAATTTTGTGCCTTTTTTTTTACTTTTAATTTATTTTTATTTGATTAGATTTGTTTTCTTCTGCATTCATGTCTTTCATATAATGCATTTTCCATTATGATAATAGCATGATAGGCTAACTGTTTTTGGCATTAATCATAGAGATTAGAATGGATTAAAAGGATACGATGAGGGGGGGGGGTATGTGTAAAGCAGTTAGAGACGTCGTTTCGATGTATAATTGCTATATAAAAGAATATTATTATTAATGATAAAAATTGGATCAGGACACAGGTTCACTGAATGCAATCAGTTCAAGACAATAAATAAAAAGAAATGCAATGATGTCTGTACCTGGTCCTAACTGCTGTCGACCTGAGTTGAACTTTAGGCAGTGCATTGACTCTCCAATACAATACACAATGCAAGCACTTCTATTTTGTGTTATTACCCCATTCTGGTCCTAAGTTATAATTATTTCACAGCTTATGAAATCATTTTAGCTCTTAAGAACTGTGTATACAAAAGGGCAATTATCTCCAATTTGTCCAGTAATCCCCTCACAGAGTTCCTATATTTTTCCAGATTATTATCAGGGGCAATGCAATTCACTCCAGTACTCCACTACAATTCAGGCCGTTGAGGCTTTGCAGATTTTGCCTGTGGCTATTTTACAAGTTTTTCAAATTGTTTATTGTAGGAAAGAAGTTTGATTTTATGTTTTATTCCCACTTTGAGTCATCATAAACACTTTAATTTTCTTTACCATTAGAGGTGTTCTGTTGGAAGCCTCATACTACACGGGCTTTGGCAGAGTAGGCCTACATTAGTGGTAACCAAAGAGCTTTGTACAAGGGCTCACGGGCCTAATTCATTTCCCATAGACTCGTGTGTTAAAGTGGCACTTAAAAAGAATTCATAAAAAATAAGGAGGAAATTCGAGGGTTGAATGTTTACTACCAGTGGATAGGATAAATGTCTGACATTCCATATCTGACCAGAAAAGGGTACCTCGACCGGCTCATTTTAAAAATAAATCCACATTTATGAAGACTACACCTGCCGGGACAAAATTCATCACTTGAGAGAGTAAAATGACCCTAATTCTTCCGCCAGTAAAAATATAGTTCCATAATGGTGATATATCTTTCCAATTTGGAAAAAGTAAGTTCAGTAGGTACCCTCCCTGGAATCAGTGTTAGATTGTCAGTCATATTCATTCATTTTTGTCAATCAGCAATATCAAATTTAAAAATTGAGCAATAGGTGGTTTCAAACCGCCTTGATCACAAGAATCCCCGTTAAATTACGAGAACTTTTTTAGGCTGAAAAATACCCATTAACACACCGCCCTGAAACATACCCTTCGGGATAAGTTCCTGAAGTTACGAGCATGCGCAGTATGGTCTGATAAGCAGCAAGGCGCGAAATTCAAAATCACTAGCCCAGCAGCTGCAACCCATGCACGGCGCCGCACCCAACGACACGCTGGGCTAAAAGTTCCCGTAATTTGCTTTCAGACCGCCAAAATACCCACGACCTTGGAAAAATCCCCGCGAAAGTTCTCGTAATTTCGCCAAGTACCTACTATTTATCGGGTATTTTCTTTCGGGGATATTACGCGTAGTTTGCTTTCAGACCGCCAAAATACCTGGTATTTTCTGATCGGGGTAAATTTCCCGATCAGAGAATACCTGGAACTGGCGAACTTCGAGGCGGTCTGAAACCACCTAATGGGTTGGCTCGAATGAATTTCTATGGCCTGCCAGTTGTGATTAGGCCCGTGCGACCACAAGATTGTTATCAGTGGGTTATGAGTTTGGTTGAAATCAACAGAATTTATTGAATTTTCTTTATTTTTTTATTTAATACATGTATGTAGTTAATTCTTATAACCTGAAAATAAAATAAAGAATAGAAAGAAAACATGCACTACGCAATTTACACATTTACAGTGTACCTTTACATAGCCATATCATTACCCACCCCTTTTCAAGGAAACAAGGCTTTAATTGTATTTAAAATTTATTTGGAGGAAATACTTCTGCCTTTTTAATAAGCAGCATATACTTGTGAATAGATGTTCATTAACCAAAATCAACCAATAAAAAGCAGCACAACCAAAAGGTAAACAGAAGAGTGTAAACAATACCACATAGACTTTGGTCATAGTTTTGTTTCTGTAGTCTTGTTTATAAAAAAAATGTAAACAAAATTTTAGAAACATTCTTTGAAGATGAGAATGCATTCTTTAGATTTAATTTTACAAATAAATTAGGAAAATAAGTCAGTGATTGAAGGATATTATGCCTGCTCTATGATTTATACTTTCTCAATGTTGTTTGTTGCATTGCCAATGGGAGGATCCCCATAGCATTAGTGATCGCAATATTGAAATGCTCATAACTTTCACGTTATTGGTCTGATTTTTCTCAAACTTTCATTGATTTGTTTCTTTTATTTTTCTGTTTCCACAAAAGCCCACTTGTTCCAAAGGTTTCATTTCCCTTTTAAGGACATTTTTTTAAGGAAAATCTTTGGAAAATTTCAACATGATGTGAAAATACATGGAACTCTTCTTTTTTATGGATTTATATACAATAACTGATGAATAGAATTTGAAAAATACACAGCTATAATTGTAATATTTGAAAACAAATTGAAAGCAGTTGGCTAAACATCAAAATAAAGGCCAATAACCAGCTCTTCCATATCAGAAACTACATGTACAGTATTTGTGACAGTTATCAAAAACTTCCTTTGTTTATACCACAGCTCTCTTAAATCTTAAAAATGTTTTTATACCTGGCCTGTACATACACTTAATGTATATTTTTATAAGTTTTTGTCCCACTGCATTGTACTTCTAGCCCAGGTGAGGAGTTTTCTGAAAGGCCTTGTTATGAAGGCCATTTGGCCTGCTCAATGCCCATAGTCCAGTTTGATTGTGACCATGGCCATTGACCAGTCAACATTGCCTCCTGAAATTATTTCATCAAATTAAAATTGAGTTCACAAAGGGTCAGTCCATTGGAGATTAAAGGCTCTCAAACCTGGCCATTCAATACAGCGTCTGGTTCTTTTACCCCCCCAATCCGCCATTCAGAAATCCCCAGAAATGAAAACGTTTTCTTCTCCTGTATAAACCAATCTTGTTTTGCCATCAGGCAAAATCCTGCTTTCAACAGCTGCCAGACAACAAACTTCCTTCGCCGATGGTATAAGAAACAAATTTGTGAATTATATTTACAGGAAAAGGTTTTGATTCAAGACCCGGTTCCTGATGGTTATTTTAATATTTTGAATCTTGGGGCGGTATTTTTCTAATGATGTGGGTAGAAAGGTGGGGACAGAGCCGCTGTATTTTATAATCCATGTTTTGTGATGATGAATTCGTCTTCGTAAGACCCCAGGCCGGAGGAAGTTTGAGTAGATTTCTTTGAAAAAGTGCCCAAGGAAAAGATTGAAAGATAAGTCAATAGTTACGATTGTAATTAAAATGTTTGGGATTGAACTTTACTCCATGTTCTAACAAGTTTATGGTGTCTTTAAAAGGTGTAGTGAAGGAATTATTATTATGCCAATGATCCATGGAAAGGAGGGATGGAGATCCACAGAGAAAGTTCATGTTTATTTGATACATACTCATAACAAAGTTTTGGGAAAAGAATGTTTTAAAAGCATGTAGAAGATTGGGTTTTTTTTTTTTTTTGGGGGGGGGGGGGGGTTTAATAGTGATCTAGGCTAGTTTCAAGTATCAAAATTTATTGATCGAAATCTACACATATTGGATCATTTTCAATTTTACAAAACAAGGCCATGATAGTGGAAAATCAGATAGTTGTGATCAAAGGTTAGTGAACCCCACTCACAAATGCACTCCTTCATACTGAGTGCTGATGCTGAACATCACTGCAATGTTCAGAGAGCCCAGAGAAACAAACTTTATTGAATGTAATATTTTATCACCTGACTTCAACATGGCAGAACTTGAACACTATTCTGGTGGGGTTCACATTTTAGCACCACTGTACATGCCTGCATACATATAGATATATTTTTTCAGTGTTGCCCCCTATCAACTTGGCTAAAAAGAACCATGTTTGCAGTAATGTTTACTTTTTTATCTTTAACGTTTGGTCAACATGTGTATTACCATCTTACAGGGCATGGGTTTTCTTGTGTAAGTAAATATTGGCCAAATTGGTATCATTTCAAGTGTTTGTTCAGCCAATAAGTCAAACAGGACACTCCAAACATTACATGAGGTGGTTTCAGACCGCCTCGAAGTTCGCCAGTTCCAGGTATTCTCTGATTGGGAAATTTACCCCGATCAGAAAATACCAGGTATTTTGGCGGTGTGAAAGCAAACTACGCGTAATATCCCCGAAAGAAAATACCCGATAAATAGTAGGTACTTGGCGAAATTACGAGAACTTTCGCGGGGATTTTTCCAAGGTCGTGGGTATTTTGGCGGTCTGAAAGCAAATGACGGGAACTTTTAGCCCAGCGTGTCGTTGGGTGCGGCGCCGTGCATGGGTTGCTGCTGGGCTAGTGATTTTGAATTTCGCGCCTTGCTGCTTTATCAGACCATACTGCGCATGCTCGTAACTTCAGGAACTTATCCCGAAGGGTATGTTTCAGGGCGGTGTGAATGCAGGAATAATTAATGGGTATTTTTCAGCCTAAAAAAGTTCTCGTAATTTAACGGGGATTCTTGTGATCGAGGCGGTTTGAAACCACCTATGGTATCCTGAAACAGTACAGTAGTGATTACAGGAGTATGGCTTACAGCTTTCTGGGAGGGAGATTTAAAGAGCGTCGTCGAGTGGACCAGTGGATTTATAGTCTCTGGACTTTGAATTGAAATAGAGTCGTGGGTTCGAATCCCAGCCATGCCTTGGTGTAATTTTCTTCAGCAGGCAATTGATCCACATTCCGGAATGTGCTGCACTTTATTCAGCTGATGGAAGGCCTACACTTTTCAGCATTTTGAGGTTTAATTTAGCCTAAATAATTGTTTCTTTTGCATTTGCCTACACCTTGCCTATTCACTCAGTTAAAAAATGCTTTTCGTCACACTTTTGCTGTATCTTCTCTACTGTATTTAGTAGTATTAGAAAGCTGTTTACTTTCATGCGACTTCTTTATGGGGGCATCGTGGTCTAGTGGTTACAACTCTCGTCTTTCAATCTGAGGGACGCAGGTTCGATTCCAAGCCATGGCGTGTTTTCCTTCAGCAAGAAATTTACCCACATTGTGCTGCACTCAACCCAGGTGAGGTAAATGGGTACTGGCAGGAAGTACATGTAATTCCTCAAAAAGCTGTGCACACCGGAGTCGGTAGACTAGCTTAGCGGGGGTGATATAGGAGCGCCTTGAGCACCTAGCAAGGTGGATACGTGCACTATACAAATCCTATATTATTTATTATTTTATTATTTTACTTAAAAGTTTACACTGCATGCATCCATTATGGTCCATCTTGATAGACTAACATCCATGTTGATCTATTTACATTTGGATGTTTAAACCAGTGTAATTAGCCTTCAGAACAGATAGGTGACAGATAAGAGTCAAACATCACTACTGTAAATTAAAGGTAATCATTCTCATTTTGGTATTCCTTTAAGTTTAAGTTTAAGTTTAAGGCTGCAGGTATTTTTTACAAATGACAGAAAGAAAGTTGATTCTCTTAAATGTTAATCTTGATAAAAAAATTTAATACCAAGTATTTGATTTGATAAATTATGAATGCATGCATGTGTCATATAAAATTTACAATGTGCATAATTCAGTTTGGTTTTTACTATTGAGTATAAACATGTGGAACATAGATTCTGGTATTCAGGCCATATTAGAATGAAAAATAAAGAATTCAAATTTATAAAAGGTAGGAGTTCTGTCAGAAATTATTCCTCAAAATTAGCAAATGTTGAGTAAAGATTCTGACATCCATGCCTAATAATACATACAGTAGGGACATGTTGGAACAAAAATAAATAGTTGGACAGGAGTTCTGTTAGAAATTCATTTATTCTCAATTTTTAAAGAAATTTCACTCTTTATTCCAGATGATTCATATCCTTTTTCAACAAAACGTTGCAAGTTTCATTAAAGAAATCTCAGAATAATGTTCTTCATTACCTTAGATAACAGGTTGTTTGAAAAACATGCTGATAAATGATGAAGGGAAAAGTAGATGACTAAGAAATATTACAGACTTTTTTTTTTAATTGCTAATCAATCTGCTTTTGCCAGTTGCATTTAAGTTGAGATCAATCATTCCATTTTACAAGCAATAAAATGCACACACCCAGAGCAATAGTTATGAATGAATTCATATTTTAAAAGACTCATTATCAAAACAGGTCATCAAAATGCAAAGTGACATGGGTCTTGGATTTTATAGGATAATAAATTTTTGATGATTTGCGTTCGCTATTACACATAATTTCGATTGTATTGTTTGCTGTTGATCAATGCACTGGGGGAGGGGGGGGGGGTGCTCCTTACAATCTCCTTGGCATATTGCCATTGTCTATATGCAATGATTTGAAACAATCAGTTCATTAGAATGTGCAGGACCACCCATATTTTTTTTTTTTTTTTTTTTTGGGGGGGGTTAATACTGCTTAAAATCTGTAAAACAGCTGACAGATGTTGGCCTATAGATGTAGATTCTATCTTTGTCCATTTTGATGATCCAAATCCATCGGATTCAGGAATGTCAATCAAAAACAATTTGTTAGGTTATTTATGTTTTTTCTCTCGGTGTTTTTGTTCTATAATCCCCCTATTTCTCCCCTCTCACACCTGAGATCCTCCATCAAACTTCTACAATTGTATTTTATTATTATTTTTTTTTATTTAATTTTTTTATTTATTTATTTATTTTTATTTATTTATTTATTTATTCAGCACTTCAAACATTCACTTTACTATTAATATCAGAATCAATAGCATTGAATGAAATTACAAAGACTATCAAAAGTACAAGTTTTACTGTAGAAATATCAAAGCAAAGTTGTTTTAAATGTTATCATTCTGTTTTGTTTAGGAATCATCTTTTTCTTCTTTTGAGGTATATTTTAGTGACTTTTCAGGGTGTGTTTATATAGAGCCTAGCGACTGATCTTGGAACCAATCTCTGTGATTTATTGCTTTGATTATTGTGTCTATGATCAATCAACCCTGGCCTGAAAATATATCAAATAAAGCAAGATAATTTGCTGTTTGTTTGCTTTGATTAGTTTAATGTCAGGATAACATTGATATGTTTCTCTTTTTGTTTTACACTGACACCTCCAAATCTCTCTCCAACTTTTAATAAGAAAGTCCTTATGTACATGTATGGCTTTGGGCTAAAAGAAGATGAAATATGATCCTCAATACTGGCACAACATGTATGTTTTGAATACAACAGTATTTTTGTATCAGTGCGATCCCAGGCTAGCTACCCCTATGGTACAGAGTGAGATATAAACTTTTAATTGAATTAATACCTTTCCATTTTCCCCTCTCCTTACATCTGCCCTGTTTCTCCATACAGGTATTCCCTCCCTTCCTCGTCAGGTCAGAACTGTGTGTCCCAGATGAACTTGTACTTCCACAACTTTTAGAAAAGGGGAAAAAAATATTAAATCTATCTCAACTCCTCTCAATCTAAACCCACCTCCCCCAAATCAATAAATGCATTGTGTTTCTGTTTGAGAGGATTGTGGCGAAGAAGTCAAGCCTGACGTATTATTGTGTCCGTTTATCTGTCGGGGCTAGAGTCCACATCGTTGTCTTGTTTGCCTTCCTCCGTGGTGCACGCTAGCGCTGGAGTGTCCTATTGTGCTGTGCGTCTGGTTGGCTGTTTGGGTTTTGAAAGCCATTGTACTTTGGTGCTTATCTTCATGTAGCTCTGGCTAATAGTACATTGTTGAACACAGGAGGGATAGTATGATTGCAGCGGTGCTATTGTGATGGTCGGAGTCATTTTCTTGTTCCTTCCGCAAATGGACATCAATTTGGAGGACTTCATTAAAGAGGAATAAATTGATTTCAATTGCATGAGGATTTTTGGTTCCAAAGTATTATAGACCTATGGATCAAATTGAGCTTCATCTTAGGTAATTATAACTGACATATGATGAATTTGTCCATTTGTCCATTTGTTGAATGTAATTCAAGTTACACTCCACAATTATTTTGTTCTAATTTTACAAGCTCACATCCCGTTTACTATATAGGCCTGAATGTGCAGTGCTGTACAAATAAATGTTTCAAAAAATTAAAAGAGGATGAATGATTCACTTGTTCTGCGCTGAAATTATTCTGTATTTTTGCTACAATTTGCACCTGTTCAGAGAACAGCATTACAGAAAGTGAAATTAAAGTTAACATAATGATAATGATCTAATTTGCATGTTGATGTCTCATAGGCCTACACATTCACAAAACGACATTTGCCACATAGGCCTAGACATTTTGGCTAGACTGTACTGGAAACCATTTTCTTGTTGAACTATACTATGTGTTGGTGACACTTCTTGCATAGCTCCATGCTTCTTGCATGTATTCACCATAAAGAGGGTATCACCAAGGAGATTAAAGAGAAATTCCAGTAGTTGCAGTAAACACTGATTTCATGAGAAAGTCTGTAAAACCAGGCTTATATAATTGTCAGTATATCATCGAGGATCTAGATCTGGTACAGTTACATAAACTGAACTTCGTGAAATCTAGAAATCTACGCTGAAAAATGTTCAGACTGAACTTCCCCAACACAGATAAGCGCACGTGGGACAGTGTATAATTATTGCTTTGAGCGTCGGGCCCGACGCTCTACCCGAATCCTGTGCTTATTTGCTGATTTCTTCCAGAATCCTTTGGCACATGCGTTTTATTTATACAAACAGACACTTTGGTGGTCATTTCATTGGATTCTGTACGAACTAATTTTGATATCGTTACCAAAACTAGCATTTACCTTTAAAATAGATTGGTATCACTTGCATGAGTTCAGTGATTGCCAGGATTGTTTGTGTATTTTAGATCTGCATTTTGGGTGTGATAATTCTTGTCCTGTCTCCATTTTGACAAGTGCATTGATAAGTTTTCTCCTGGAACTGACAGTATGAATGAGATGAATAGGGTATGTTACTACCAGGATACTTTACCAGATTTCTACTAGTATTGTATGAATAGCAATTAAATTGCAAGGTAATTCCTGTTTCCATCTTAAAAAAAGGTTCAGATGAAGCCTGCAAAAACCACATGTTTTATATGGAGTAAAATACATGTAGTTAGGCCTACTTTAAAAGTGAAGAAGCCACTAAATCCTACCCTAGAATAAAGTGTGCAGACTAATTATATACATGTAGGCTACTACAGGTACATGGCAACATTAATACAGATCACCAGTTATTCCACCCTGTTTATATTAGTGTAAAAAATTTAAACAGTTATTTCTTTAAAGCAAAATGGGAAATAAGAGAACAATTATCCTGATGGTTATGATATCTGTGATTTGGTTTATTTGAAAATTTTATGATATCTGTTGTCTGTTGACTCTTTTTTATGTGATGAAAAATAACCAATGATAATGATTAAATACCTACTTGTATGTTTTGATAATTACAAGTACATACAAAATAATGCCATTCTATAAATCTGACCATATCATTCTTAAATATTAATCATGAATATCACTATTTTTTTTTCTTGAAATGGGAACAGAGCCTTAGAAGAACTCCTTAAGATTATACTTTTCAGCAAAAGTATCTGATGAAAACCAATTTTGATTAAAAGTGCATATCATTGTAAAAATAAAAAATAAAATAAGATGTGAATTGAACTCTGTATCTTGTATAATTTTCTTCTTGTCAGATGTCTTTGATATCCATAACATTGAGTAAATAAAAGAGCAAAATGAAATTATGATAATCATCCCATTGCCCTTGAATTTAATTCATTCCATTTTCAAAACACAATGAAAATTAATAACTGGAATGATGACCAATTGTTTCCCTTCATTAACTTCAATATTTCTACCACTTCTAATCGTGAAGTCACCCTTGAAAGAAATTGCAATGACTGAAATTCAATTTGAATGATAATGGGACGTGCCGAAAGTACACAAAACAAATATGGCAGTGGTTTTATAAATTGCCTTTGGATTTGAAAGGGTAGGAAGTATTTCAGGGTTGACAGTGATGAATGGCGGAATGACTACTATTAGCTGATTTTGTGATTTTGCCTAACCACAGAGGAATGTGGCTTTGGACATGACTTCATGGCAGTGAAGCAATAGGTGAATTATGGAAATTGTTTGGTATAACTTTGGTTATAATTATAAACCAATTACATGGAAATACTGTTGATGATGAATATTAACAAGAGATTATAGAAGTTTACAATTTACAATTACAATTTACAATTTACAATTCAATTTATTTACACTCTCAATAAAAAATGAAAAACATACATAAGGTACATAAGTAAAACATTGTGACAACATACAAAAAAACATATTTATGAGAATGAGGGGCCAACAAAAAAGAGCAGATAGCCTTATTGAGCGTTGACCCAACAACTATAAGACAAAATCAATAAATATTACAAAAAAGATATAAATGAAGTTAATGGTCATGTTGAAATGAATATCATTTTATTGATGATTTTGTAACAAAAGCAACAGCAGCAAATTTGGTCACTGTTAACAATCTGTCAAAATATTGTATTTGACATAATGATTATTTTTCAGTTTTCATTTTGGACTTTTGGAGATTGTATAGTGATCCTGATGAGATGAGGAATTGTTCATATCATGGACCTTCTAGTACATCCATGTTCAAATCGACCATTTCTTGACAATATGGATCAAGCAACTTCATAGTGATAATATTATTAAGAACAAACTACCACAAATATGAATAAAATTATTTGGAACTTGTCTTTCATATTTTTAATATTGTATGCTTTAAAGCAGATACGAACCAATAGGGCCATCTCGAGTCCTCAACTACTCATATTGGCCACGTTTCCTGACCCATAGCGCTAGTGTAGTCTAGTATTAATATAGACCCACTCATGATAACATGCTAAGTAACTACTCAATACATTTTACCACAATAATTATGTTACTACTTTTCCTCTCGAATAATTTTAGTTTCTCTATACAAATACAATTATAGGTCAATTTATTCTCTGTAGTATTATTTCAAGACTATGTATTTATAACAGACAGTCAATTGGAGACCACACACAGTTTACTCCCCCTTTAAAAGCATTATCAAGTATACCTGCTCATTAATGTAGGCCTACATGTACCTGTCTTCCTCTTCACATCTACTTGCTATATATAAAGCAGATGCATAAATAACATCCCTGTCATGTAGGGAGACATCTATATCTTGTCATGCTCGCATGATGCATAGAGCAGCAGTAGCATGGATGGATGCAAACTCCCCTAGAGGAATGCATCACTTCAGATGTTGCCATAGCGATGGCTTAAAGAAGATGTTGGGTACTGATTCTGCAGGTGATACCTGTACATGAAATATCAGAATAAGTTTAGTGTAGGTGTTTGTTGAAAGAAATCTGTGTTATTTCATTTCCATGGTTATTCTCAGATCAGCCTTATAGTTTGTCCTAATTTGCAAATCACTGTAAATGCTTCTTTTTTGTTAGTCTGCAGGCACAGACCCTGATTGTACACAAGGCATGAGTAGGCTGCAATTCAGACCCTTTACTCAAGTGAAGGGTTTGCAACTTTGCGCAGCAGACTTGTTTTTTGTTGCATTAATGCCCATTTGCCATTGTATGATAAATTCTATTCATATCCGAGACCTATTGTTCACTATTCCTGTGTATATAAAAACCTAATTGATGTACAGTATTATTATGCCATACCAATGTTATTCAAAGTCTTCCAAATTGCTGTCTCAGGCAGTGTAGCTTGAAGAAGAATTGTGAATGGGATTTTAGAAAGTTGCTATGCACTGCACACTTTACTTCTTATAAAGAAGTATGAGATGAGTTCAAGAAAAAAATTATGTATAGGAGATGGTCACCTTTCCACATTCACTATTGCCTCCCAGTTATTCTAAAGTGATAGTAATTATATACATACCAGAGTTACAAACTATGTACTTGTACATGTTTCTGTTTCCTTTTTTTCTATGGGATTATATTGTAAGGGAATATAATCTTGTTAAAATGTGAGGTAAGTGTCTAATTCTTTTCTTTTATTATATTTCTTGTGTAGGTTGTAGCCAATCCTTAGAGAACCAGTCAGAACAATAGAAGGAGACACGCTTTCATGCTCTGTCGGGTGCAGTATTGTAGTCGGGGGTATGTACGCCGGATATAACCAGGCACTTAATTATTTGGGAAGAGTGAGCTGGTTTTCAGCAAGGATAACAGCAATTGATTTAGGTAGGTGATATGGATGGATGGTCCGTGAATATAATTATTTGTTACGTCTTATGAATTTCATTATTTTATTGATGACCTATGAATATTATTGTTTGATATCCCTAACCAAGACCTCCACACCCCCTATTTCATAATTGTTTCCATTCAACCACACCCACTTCTCTCAAAACCCCAGTCATCCAACACCCATCCCTACACAGGCCCACGATCCTTTGAGTGGAAACCACTTGTAGAATAGATTACTTGTAGTTTGAATCAGTAATACAACACTCACAATAACAGTCTAGGGGTGCGTTTATCCGCCACTTTTTTACCCTATAATCATGATTCCAATCATGATTCAAATCACGATTGCGTTTAGTCGAAATTGAATATAATCATGATTAGAATCACAAACATGAACTACGAAAAAAAGGGCGTTTGGAAAGACGTTTCTGCAGAATCACGTACGAAAATGTTCGGATAAACGATATCGTGATTTGAATCATGATTATATGACGTCATTGTGTCGAGCTATTTCCGGTTCTTGCCAAGGCGCGCGCCCCACGTTGTCACATCACATGTACGTCGCCGACCTCCAATTAAGTGTCCAACGTTGACCTATACTTCCTGGGTCAAACTGCGCACTGTGATGCGCACTGGATCGGTCCGAATCCGAGGAGAAACAGCGTTGGAACGAAGGTCGTCTAAACCCTGATTCTGTAGTAATTGTGATTCATGTTTGTGATTTGAATCATGATTCCAATCATGATTCAAATCACGATTCTGGCTTGAGGTCGGATAAACGCAGCCTAGTACCAATAAAGGAACGCAACAAAGACCCAATCTACAGAC
The DNA here is from genome assembly GCF_037042905.1 of Lytechinus pictus. Lineage (NCBI taxonomy): Eukaryota > Metazoa > Echinodermata > Echinoidea > Temnopleuroida > Toxopneustidae > Lytechinus > Lytechinus pictus. Next base: position 2,948,978 of record NC_087257.1, on the reverse strand, counting down.
CACAGGGGTCCAAACGTGATGGTGATCTGATTTTCTTCTCCCTGGGTGCTGGTTATTTGATTTTTTTTTAATGGCTATTTTTACACTACAAGCATAAACCAGTTTCCTGTATACATTTTGGCATAAACCATATAGTTTTACTTATATTTTAGATGTTATGTAAATGTTGTTTAACTAATAGCTAACTAGAGGGGAAGCGGTTACCCAAAATCATGTGAAAAGTGTGCCTTGAAGCATGGACCTACAGAGTAGTAGTGTGCCCTGTGTCAGAGTAGTAGTGTCTCCCTTTCTTTTTTTTTTCCATTTTGTGCTAAATATAAAAATGTGCTCAGTGGGAAAGTGGTGTTATTAAAAATAAAAAATTAGGCTAGATCCTTCTTTCAATTCATGTTGATTCAACAATATATTTTTATTTCGTTCAAAACAATATAGGCCTAATGTGAAAGAGGCATTTCTTGGTGCAACTGTTTTGTAAATTGAGTAGTCTCCATAAACATGCGTATGTATGGATGAGGATACCAGATTGGTACATGTACAGTATAGCAGCTTGGTGGTGTATAGTCACTCTTGTGTTCAAATTCACCGTCTCAAGTTGCAAGGACTTGTAAACATTGCTGAAAATCAAGAAATTTGAACTTGTCGTTGGGTTCAGATGAAAAAATCAGAAAATAAATTGACAAAAGTTATTGTTCATTTGCTCTGTAAGTTTGGATTGTGGACCTACAATCAAGAATTAAATGAAGTCATTGCATTCTTTATATTTTTTCTTCAAATTTTTGAAAAGTTTGAAGTGGGTTTCGATTTTTAAGAATTTAATTTAAAAAAAAGCCCTGAAAAATATAAAAATTGCAATGACTTTATTGAATTCTTGATTTGAACCGTTCCATGATCAATCCATGGCTCTGTTACGAAGTCTATTAACTGATCATATTGTATGACATTCCACTGAATGATTGTGCTTAGTGGGCAATGCAATCAAATTGAAAAAAAATGTTTTACAGAGACATGGATTTGATAAGCATCACAGAATGATTCAAATCGAGAATTCAATGAAGGCGTTGGCAATCTTTATTTTTCTCTTCAAAGTTTTTAAATATTTGAAGTGGGTTTCAATATTTATCAAACCATATCATTGTAAAACTGCTTTTGTTTAGTAGTGGAAAAAAAGGAAAGAACATAGTGGGTAAGTGAAAAAGTAATAAAAACTCAAAGTCTGAAACAGGACTTTCTATTTCATTTTGAAAATAGTACGATATCATATCAATTCATGAATTTACTTTTATGGAACAAACCACATTGAACAACATGCACTCATTACATTCTAATCATTGTATTTGGTTTCTGTTCTTATTCACAGGAATCGCTAATGTTTACTGGATTATATGATCATCGTCATAATCCAATCTGGAATCTCCTCTTTTGAACTTGGACCTTGTACATGTACACTGGAAAAGCCAATCATCCTATCATTGTGCAAATAAGTGACTTTCTTTTTGTTACTTCCAAAGTTGGACTCGAGTCGGATTTATTCAATAGACTCCTGGCGTCTACCATAATTTACAAAATCATCCCGTTGTTTGGATCCTTGGACTGGGACCGTTCTATTGGTGAGTACAAAAGAGCGCCTGCAGACCGGTTCGCTAGCAGTTCATCTATTAGTTATAATGCTCATATTCTTTGACCTAATTTTCCTTGCGGTATTTTTGGAGGTGCAGTGAAGCGTGTTTGATGTACGTATGCTAGCCTTGTTAGGTCTATATAGTGGTTGATGGATATTTTATGTGTTTGATTGAATAGGCCAGCTATCAATCATATTTTAGAGGCAATTCATTGGGGTCATTTGCTTTATGCCTGGGATTAAGATCGCGTGAAAAATTGATGAGGTGTTCTATTTCTTTTGAGAGGTGATTTGTGGGGGTTTGACCAGGCTTTTATTCATAGGATTGACTCCATTTGCTTCCATTAATAAAATTCTATAAGAGAAAATATGACGCAGAGATAAATATCTAATTTGTGATTAATACACGACATAGGATGTCATTTCCTTGTATCTTTATTGTAAACTTAGCAATATTACATCATGGAGCTATTATAGCTCCATGATTACATACAGGCCTAGGCCTTTATACGCACAGGCTCAATGCAGAAGCTCTAATATATAATCTGATTACTGTTGTCTCAGTTAAATGGATCAGTATTTTGTGTTAATGGGTTTTATGGTTTAACTGTAAGACCAATCAATGACCAAAAGACTCAGCTTTTAATCTCTTTTGAAAAATTGGTTTCAAGGATTAGTATAGACTGTATTTGAGTTATGGATGTTAAATGTAAGATTAAAGCAGGAGAGGTAGGATTAAGTTCTTTCTTTAATTTTGTGTTGGTGTTTCTATCAGGGCATAGTCTCTTCTTTATGTTAGTAACAGCTCTGGGATTTCAGCCAGGAAATAGAATACTCTGCTTGACTTGGCTATTGATTTTTTACATACCATTTTGGTTTCAACCCAGGAGAATGATTCTATTATTGATGCAGATGATGAAAAAAATTGCAGTCTGTGTTGTGGAAACTAAACATGATGGCTCAAAATTATGTAGGCCAAGGAGTTGCTAGATATGCGTTTCAAGTTGGGGTTGCCTGTTGAGAAGTGTAAACATATTTCTGGGATATTGTTTTTAAAATTATTTTGTTAACAGCTTATTATTTTCAACATTTAAATTAACTTTGATCATATTTCTAATGAAAAATATTGTTTGACACATGGCTACTTGAAAAGTTTTACTTGCAGCTTTGAAGGATATCTTCACACCTCAGATCAGTTTAGGGCTGTCTGCACCAACACCGCTCTACGAGATGCATAGGCCTAGTTTGATGTATTATCAGATGATACAGCTGTTTTTGTAGTTGAGAAAAGGCACTTTGGATGTACATACCAGGTGATTTTGGTGAACTGGAAATTTCCAGGAAATTCCCCTTGGCAAAGACATTCAATGTGTTGCAGGTTCAGGGGCAAAGTATTAATTCCAGTACTTTTACCAAATTTGGTGAAGAAACATGCTAAATATATTTTATGGCCGGTGTCTGGTGATAATGTGCGGTATAATTGATGTTTACTAACTATTAAAGTCACTTTTCATGACTTTGACTATCAGTGATTTTCCTTTATTCAAATTATGATCAATGAACTTGTTAAATTTCTATAAATGTAGTACATGAAAAAAAGAAATATTAGCTTGTTGAAATAGTTTCACATATTTTTAAATACTTTTTTTTTAATTGAATAAAAGTATTGTCGGGCTTTTATTAGCACATACATGTGCATGTGTGTAGCTTTGTGCGGGGGAAAAAATTACCCAGGGACTTGGGGGCGATTTATGATTATCCCCTGAAAATGCTCAAATGAGTCCTGGTAATTGGACTCCCCCTCAGAAAATCTCATTCACTTCAGTAGGCGGTGCTGCACCATCCCGAGTTTGCTCAATCTCGAGATTTTAGCCCGATCGGCCCACTTCGCGATTAATCTCGAGATTCAAGAAACCCCGTCTGCACCATCGCAAGAAGAGCATTCCTGCTCGAGCGAGGCAACAAGCCCGATATTACGAGCATGCGCACTTTCGGATCTTGGAGTTTCAACGGCCCGCGCTTTTGAATAACTTCCCGCGATGTGCAAGCAATGTACTCCTTTCACTAGCACTTTCGCCGAATTCAACCGGTGTTATGCAACAATCCTCTCAGCTCAGCGAGTGAAGAAGTGATGTATTCTTCGTTAAATATGATGGCGGAGTAGGAGGCAACGACAGAGAGAGAGAGAGAGGGAGAGAAGGAGGAAAGAAATGCTATTTGCTCACATTTTGCGAAGGAATAAGACAACACTGCTGTCAGTGTTGTTATTGAATATGACCATCGTCGATGATGAGCGCCTCCCCCTTTGGTCTGGTCTCTCCCAAAATCCATTCACTGGTGGGACACCATCGTTGCTTATGAACGCTATTCGCATGTATAAAGTTGACTTTCGCACGTGTTTATGTTTTGACCAAGGCGGAAGTGGAACGCGAATTGCATTATGGACTGACGTCATGAATAAATTACCCCGAGTCCAATCTCGAGTGCGTCTGCACCGACGAATTAGCGGGATAATTCGTAAAATAGCGCGCTATTTTGCAAATAAACCCGAGTTGACTTGGGATTGCAATCTCGAGATTAATCCTACGAACTAGCGCGATAATTGCGTCTGCACCGCCAACTATCTCGAGATTTTTCAGATCAGGATAATTTGCCGGATCAGAAATAGCGCGCTAATTTGAAAACTCGGGATGGTGCAGACGGCCCTAGTGAAGCTTTTCTAAAGTTGCAGATCTAATTATTGTGAAACAATGAAAAGTAGCACCCCCACCCTAGTCTGCAGGCACAGACCCTGTTTGGAACTTTGATCAACAAGTATGCCTCCACGCACAGACTAGCACATACAAAACTTGCTGTTGAGAGGGCCTTCAGTACACAAGGCATGAGTAGGCTGCACATTCAGACCCTTAACTCGAGTGAAGGGTTTGCCCAACAGCAGACTACCCCCACCCCAGAATTAAAATAATTTTGGCCTGCCTTGAGATGCCCCATCCCTGTATTGAACAATAATGAACATGTTACAGAATAGGGCCCTGTACTGTGTGAACTGGGTTTAGGGTGGAAATAATTATTGATTGGAAAGAGGGGTGAGGAAGACAAAGCAATAGGTTGGATGTTGAGACAGTATTCAATAAATGTTTGTTAAAGATATCACTTGCTTTTGATTGTATTGTAAAAGAGAAATCAATAGGTGGGAAAGTATGACACTTGAATTGTGGTCGATCGAAGACTGCGATATCATAGGGTGAAGAAAATGAGGGAGCATGACTTCAGCCCTGTGCAGTTCGAAGAAAGCAGGATGAATTGATTATTTCAGAAAGGATACAGTATGTAACATGAAATGTGTCAGACCTGTTTGTCATGGATCTTGCCTGCTATACAGTGCATGTAGTTCCCAAACATGATAAAGTTTAAAATCTTTATTAATATCATGGGGCCGTTTCATAAAGCTGTTCGTATTAAAGTTAAGAGCGACTTTAGAACGACTGGTGAACCTTTCGTATGCGTTAATACGATTTATCACAAGAAAGGATCACCAGTCGTATAGTTGCTCTTAACTTACGAACAGCTTTATGAAACACCCACCAGAGCTGGAGAGAATAGATATCTGCGTAGGCGTATAAAAAGTGAGAGGGGGATAACATCCTAAGCTGGAAGAGAGGGAGGGGATGGGAAGGGCAAAGAGTGTGAATATAAAACAAGAGGAACAACTCGAGAGAAAGATTTTGAGCATGTTGGGAGAAGGAAGTTCGTTCAGGGGAATGAGAAAATCCACATGTATTTATTCAAAGTCCAGACAGACCAAAACGGAATTTTTGTAAATTTGAATCTTGTTGAAATTTACCAGCAGGAGACTTGTAATATTGTTTTCGTCTAATTGGAAACAGACGCATTGTAAAAATGGAACTGTCTGCTACCGAAGGACCCAACCAGCAGGGTACGGTAGACCAGCCAAGTTTCTTCGGTGTTCTTTCATATGTTTTGCCATACATGAATTTTTAAATTTTCCACCGTCCTAGTTTACTGGAAACTTGAGTGGAAACTAGTTTGACATGTAATGAGAACGGGCGAAGCGGTTTTGGAAGCGATCTTCCAAACTGGTTCAGAAAACCAACTTGCGATAGTATAGTTTTGAAGATCGCTTTGCCTCGTTAAACTGGTTTTAGCGTAAGTGAGGACACAATCGTTTTTCAGGAAGCAATCTTCACACATTTCAGCAGCTATTTCATCCCATTCAGTATTGAGTTTGAATTTTCAAATCATGACCACCCCCTCAATTCTAATTTTGTTTGATTTGATATTCTATCAATGTATGATAAAAGGAGGATGGTATAGACGGGGAACTCGTGGTATAGAGGTGGGGCCTTCAAGATTGTCACAATGCAGGTATGCTTACAGGGAAAGTGGTGAGTGAGTGGGCACTGGATAGGCATCCACTGGGGTCAGAGCAGAGAGAAAGTGACACAAGGATTTAGAAGAGGATGAGAACAAGTTGATCTCGAGAAGGATTTAGCCGTGAGGACTGGATTAAAAGTGACATTTTGGGACGTGGATCATTGTATCAAACTCAGATTACCTTCTGATGACAGAACTTTTCCAACTGAAATATTTGGAGGTATTGGTTTTGGGTCAAGGTCCCAGCCTCTGAGCTCCTTGAAGACTTTTCCAAAAGAATCTGCAGATATTCTTCTTGAAGCTTTTCGAGTTTGTACTACCAGATAAGCCACCATGAAAGGCTGTATTTGTAAAACGGGGGGGGGGGGGGGGGGGGTCCTATGGCATATTTTTTTCATTACTCATCTTATATGTTCCCAGCTAATGTAAATTGTAAATACTTCAGGTTTGGATGTGAGATGGCATCGTTTTGATCACCTCATTCGAGTCCTCCCTATTACCTCAAGGTAAAATGTGAAGCAAATTTGGTACCACATTTGGCCTTTTGTGCATTTTCTTCTACTGTAAACTGGGTCTAAATCATACATAACTTTTTTTTCTGGAGTTGACAAATGGAAGATGACAGCATTCCCAGCTATAGAGTTGAGCCTGAAATCCCTTTAAAGCTTACGGTAGATTGGAAGATGAAATCAATGAAATCTTTGTCTGAAGTACCTATGAAGTACGCTGACCTATCCTACTCACAGCCGATTGAACGATAGACATTTGAATAGTGAGGATAGTACAGGTGCAATTATACATGTGTTCATAATGACTGCATTCATGTTGAGATATATCTCTCTGGCTCTTCCTGAAGTGGAGGGTACATCCAGAATTGATGGCTGCATTGGAGACATTCTCGGCTCTCCTGAAGTAAAAGCAGATGTAGATGCAACCAATATTATATTTTCATTTTTATGGCATGTGATTACATTTTACAAAACAATTTTCTTTAGGCATTGAAGTCAAAGAAAAGATACAGCCTATAGGCCTATTAATAGTGGATGCAACCATGTCATTTCTGCAGTAAATTATAAACTGTACATACTAATTATTTTTCAGGCATTGGAATAATTTTTTAGACGTATTTAACTATAAAGAGCATAGCGGATGGACGTTGTGATCAGCAAATTTAATACTTTTCTACGCATTGAGCCGAACTGGTAATAAAATAATTTAGGAATATGCCTCCTCATTGACACAGGGAGGCCTACTCAGTGAGCCGGAGTGGGTTCAAACTTCAAAGAATAAGGTCTTTTGCTTTCCTGCCACTCAAGTTCACTTTATGATATTGATCAGAAAGGTCTTTGATTTCCAAATATTAAGATTGAAGATGACATTATTTTACTCTGGCCAGTGTGAAAGACATAGTCTTTATTTGTCCTACCTGTATTCATTCATTGACCGTACAGTGGATAGTTATTCACACTTAGAGTGGATGCTATCTCACCTCTTGCTTAATTATTCATACCTGAAGCAGAAAGGTGTGAATCATATGCTGCCACACATCGTCCTCGGTTCAGATGACCCTATTTCTATTCAGGTATTCAACACGGGGCCGGGATTTCATCTTCTGTCATTTGCCTGCTGGTTCTCTTTGATCCGGTTGCAATTGTCACAGGTACTCTTCTGCTTTTAAGAAGTTAGGTGATGTCCATCTCTATGTTAGTTGAATGGCTGCATACATGTGCTGATTGACAGACTCATTCTTATTTCATCATCTGATCAATAATGTGCTTATCTAGAAAGAAACGTGATGTAAAGGTGTAAGAGTATTAGGGATTTGAGGGGATTATAGGGAATTGACAGTGTTTATTAATTCTTTTCAAAAGTTAGAGAACTGTCTCAAGGATGGCATGAAGTGTTGCGCATTTCTTGGTGCGGATGTAAGAAAAGAGTGATTCAATTGCCCGTGGTTGTTTTGAAAGCTTTGCTCTGGTGGGACAGTGTGACAGCTTTGCAACTTGTTAAAGGTCAAGTCCACCCCAGGAAAATGCTGACTTGAATAAATAGAGAAAAATCAAACTAGCATAGTGCTGAAAATTTCATCAAAATCGGATGTAAAATAAGAAAGTTATGACATTTTAAAGTTTCGCTTATTTTTCACAAAACAGTGATATGCACAACTAGTTGAGTCAGTTGATGATGTCCATCACTCACTATTTCTTTTGTTTTTTATTGTTTGAATTATACAATATTTCATTTTTTATAGATTTGACAATAAGTACCGACTTGACTGAACCATATAGTGTTAAACAATGCTAATTCCACATGTTCAGGGAGGAATTAATCGTTTTTCACTTGACAATGAGGACATAATTAGAATATTTCATATTTCATACAATAAAATACAAAAGAAATAGTGAGTGGATGACGTCATAGTCTCCTCATTTGCATACCAGCCAGGATGTGCATATAACTGTTTTGTGAAATTAAGCGAAACTTGTTATAACTTTCTTATTTTACATCCGATTTTGATGAAATTTTCAGTGTTATGCTTGTTGGATTTTTCTCTTTTTATTCAAATCAACTTTTTGTTGCGGTGGACTTGTCCTTTAATGATTATTAGAAGGGGTCTCTCATGGTATTTGCACTGGCAACAGTTATACCAAAGTAAAAAAAAAAAATGAATTTCCATCAGGTATCTTATATTTAAAGGAATAACCTGGTTCATGCAGGCAATTAAAGTGGAAAATTATCATCTGACTGGACATGAAATTTGGCCTATAGATACTGTATCTTTTTCCCTGTAAATATCATCAATAGTACCTTGAAGCCTTATAAGTTGTTATTCAAAAACACAAATGATAATCAAGGTTGTCCTACACTGCCTGAAGCTGGAAAGAAAACCAAAGCCAAGGTAAGAAGAATTAATCTGTCCATGGCCTACAACATGCACTCATTCTCATCATAACTCATTGAGATGGAATGATGCAGAAAGATGCCCTCCTCCTCATCCTAGTGAATTAATCTTGTTTACAATGATTTAGGGCTCTCTCTCTCTCTGAATGACGGGTTAACTACAGCATGAGAATCACTGTCTGTATACATTGCTATTATGAGGCCGATGCAGCCTTCAGTAACATTGCTCAGTGGACTCCCATGAATGTTGATATTCCATCAAGTTTTTAATCATGCTTTTTAGTTGAGAATGAAAATGCAAAATCAAATATTTGAATTACAGGTATGAGGACAGATCAGTGGATATTTTGATTCTGAGGGTAGACACTGCAGGCAACTAATATGAAGAGCTGAATTGGTTATGGGAAGTTATAGAGAGGGTGGTAGAAGCAGTCTTCCAGAGACAGAAAGAAAAGAAAATTAAAAGGATGAGGTATTGATCCAAGTTAAAACAAATTAAATCAATTCAAAGACAACAATTTGAATTTTCTTTCAAATTCATAATTAATCCTAGTACATTTGTACCATGAAAAAACAAATTGCCCTTTTCAATTGAAGGATGGGCAACAGCATTTGCTATGAAGGAAAGAAATCAAAAGATATCAATTTTAAAGCTCAAAGGATATTATAAGAGAGAGACTGATGGATGGGGTAGTACTGAAATTCTAGAAATAGAATAAATATGATGTAGATAGAGATTGGAGCTTCATTTGTGTGATTGGATTATCAAGGGGGGGGGGGGTGTTGGACAGACACTCGATAGAAAATGAAAAATGATTATATTTCTTGCATGGTTCTGTAGTTCTTATTCTGCATGTTTCCACCGCTTCTCATATCCAATTATACAAATCTAGAAATATACATCCTCAGGAATCTAAGGAGACACTGGATGCATATACCCAAAGGGTACAGGCAATGGATCAATGGAGAAGATTCACCACAGAAACACTTGGAAGATGTGATGAAATGTGTTTTCACACGAGATAACAAAAATTCTTATCACGATGATCAATACCCGGTAGTATAAATTTATCTGTGCCTTTTACCAATTATTTTCATCATCATTAGTTCATTACTATTCAAACAATAAAGAAAACTTGCATAATACAGTGAAAAAGCACAATTAAAACTGGGGAAGAGAAAGAGACCTTTTGAACTTTAAGTCTCTCTGATCCTCTTCCAATCATGTGACTTCATTAATAAATGGAAAGAAATAATGAGGTGAGATGATTTATTATAACTCTGTATTACCCTTATGCCAATTTAGTAAAAACAAGAATTAGAATATTTCAAGAATGGGAATAAATTTCCAATTTTCCAAATCTGCAAACCGAAAATCAACATTTTTTCTAGAGGTCAACACATCCTAGCAATTATATGGTACTCCGTCATGATTGTCATGATTGCAGAGACTTAAGAGTCATCATCAGAGCAATGGTTGGATTCAATTTGCAAATTCAATTCAATTCAGTTTATTCATTCAACCATCATCAGATACAAACAATTACACAAGATATCCTAATCTGTTTATTAACAGGACATGATACTTAATTATTAATTTTGTTTTATATGAAACCAAGGAGTTAATCCTTGATAAAACTAAATGATCACCGTGATTGCATTTTGCTCGTGTGAAAACCCTTTGGTTTGTCATAAAAACATCCAATATTGTGCTAGATAAAAAGTCCAAATTACGTTTACTTCTTCTTTTATGAATACTTTGTCTTTGGTTTATAGCCTGGAGGAAATTAATTTCTACCGGAGAAGGAAATTAATCTTCAGTCCGTTATGAGATGAACTCCCGGGTTTGTCAGGGTATTGTCAATTGATTTCTTGTAAGAATATTCTTTTTTTTTAGTGTATCTCAGATTCTCAGTTTGCACAGAATTTAAGGAGGTTGTTTGTTACAACTACATATTCATTTTTGTCTCACCTGCATAGCAGAGTGAGACTATAGGCGCCGCTTTTCCGACGGCGACGGCGGCGGCGGCGTCAACACCAAATCTTAACCTGAGGTTAAGTTTTTGAAATGACAGCATAACTTAGAAAGTATATGGACCTAGTTCATGAAACTTGGCCATAAGGTTAATCAAGTATTACTGAACATCCTGCCTGAGTTTCATGTCACATGACCAAGGTCAAAGGTCATTTAGGGTCAATGAACTTAGACCATGTTGGGGGAATCAACGTCAAAATCTTAACCTAAGGTTAAGTTTTTGAAATGTCATCATAACTTAGAAAATATATGGACCTAGTTCATGAAACTTATACATAAGGTTAATCAAGTATCACTGAACATCCTGCATGAGTTTCACGTCACATGACCAAGGTCAAAGGTCATTTAGGGTCAATGAACTTTGGCCGAATTGGGGGTATCTGTTGAATTACCATCATAACTTTGAAAGTTTATGGATCTGATTCATGAAACTTTAACATAATAGTAATCAAGTATTACTGAACATCCTGTGCAAGTTTCAGGTCACATGATCAAGGTCAAAGGTCATTTAGGGTCAATGAACTTCGGCCAAATTGGGGTATTTGTTGAATTACAGCCATAAATTTGAAAGTGTGTTGGTCTAGTTCATAAAACTTGGACATAATAGTAATCAAGTATCACTGAACATCCTGTGCGAGTTTCAGGTCACATGATCAAGGTCAAAGGTCATGTAAGGTCAAAGAACTTTGGCCACGTTGGGGGTATTTGTTGAATTGCCATCATATCTCTATAAGTGTATTGGTCTAGTTCATAAAACGTGGAAATAAGAGTAACCAAGTATCACTGAACATCTTGTGCGAGTTATAGTAGTTTTCAAAATCAGCACTGCTGCTATATTGAATCGCGTGATGCAGGTGAGACGGCCAGAGGCATTCCACTTGTTACTATGATTTATTGTCCTGTGAATTTTTTAATAAGGTGTAGGTCTATTAAGTATTCAATTTGTTTGTGTGTGTGTGTGTTTATAATGGAAATTTGGGAATGTTTGATCTGATGTAATAAATGTTATTTTGAAGCATTTCTTGAAATCTATGTTTACATGATCTGCTTTCATGTTTTTATTTGGATATTGTTCAATGTTTATTCTTTTTCAATTCATTCATCCTTTAATATGTAGTTCATGTTCCTTAAAAAAAATCATTTTTAGTGCTCTTTCAAGAGGCTTGCAGGCAGGCAAAATATATGGAGGTCTGTATATATATATATATATAGATATAATTTTACTTTCGGGGGCTGCTTTTATTAAACTTAATACTGTCTTAAAGGGATGGTCCGGGCTGAAAGTATTTATAGCTTAATAAATAGAGTAGAATTCACTGAGCATAATGCCGAAAATTTCATCAAAATCGGATAACAAATAATAAAGTTATTGAAGTTGAAAGTTTAGCCATATTTTGTGAAAACAGTCGTCATGAATATTCATTAGGTGGGCTGATGATGTCACATCCCCACTTGTTCTTTTGTATTTTATTATATGAAATTAGGTTTATTCAAATTTTTTCCTCCAAGAACTAGAAAACTTGGATTGACAAACTGATTTAGTGCATTAGATATTTATTGCTGCAACTTATTTCATTATTCACACAAGTATGAAATAATGAGAAAAATTATGATTTTATGTAACAACATAACACGGAAATCCTAATTGTAAACCATGATTAAAAAAACTGTTAGAAAGTTCTTGCAACAAACCAATTCATTTGTATTTCATTTCGGGGGCGTTGTGGTCTAGTGGTTACGACTCTCGTCTCTCAATCAGAGGGGCATGGGTTCGAATCTCAGTCTTGGCGTGTTTTCCTTGAACAGCAAGAAATTTACCTACATTGTGCTGGACTCAACCCAGGTGAGGGGAATGGGTACCCGGTAGGATTTATTCCTCAAGTTAATGCTTCAGCGCCTACATGAACATGTATATGGGGGCTCTACAGCCAAGGCAATATGATACTAAGCATCAAGCACAGTAGAGTATATATGCAAATATAGTAGCTGCGCTATATGGACCAAAAATACACTAAACATTTACCTGAAACACCTTTGCATGTACATGTACCATGAATTCGGTGTCTGTCTGTCAGACTTTTCTTCCAAACCAACCATATATCCCAGATTACAATCTGCCTAATATTATTGAATCTCAACCCTCAAGCTAGTCTCCACAGCCCACACTCATTGGATACCATCGTCTCTATCGAAGATACCTGGCGGTTATTTTCCAATGCCCAGGACTGTGGGTCGGTGGCAGCGGCTAAGTGATTGGTAATCCGGAGAGACCTGAGGCTAGCACCCATGTAGGTGGGGGTTATGTTTCTTTATCACAGTTGGATTGTACTATGGGGACCTGCATCATGTCTGCGTGTAGAATGTTGTCAAGGAATTTCTGAAAGTTTGGAGTATGTTGTAATTTGACATGTCAGCCAGCGAGGGATGTTGTGGACCAGAATAATACCCCTTTCATAAACCCAATAAAACCTATCCTCCAATTAGCCGCCTAAGAGTAATGCGGATAATTCAATAAAAATTGCGTTCACAAACTCCGAAAATTATCCGCATTATTTTTACGAGCGCCCGTCCTGAAAAAGGCGGATAATCGTCATGACAACTGGACACGCCCCCTCCGATGCGGTTGTGTTGGAAAAGGGTGACCTTGTGACTGCACCATGGCAATTATCCGCATTATTTGGAAATATGTTCATGAACTCAAAACCTTGTCCCGATGCCGCTATTATGCGGATAATAGCAGCATCAGAATAATGCGGATAACTCTTGTCCTCCTCTGATTTTACGACCAAATTATGCTGCTATTAGCCGCATAATTGGGTTTTATTGGGTTTATGAAAGGGGTATAAGCCTACATGTATATCAGGTGCTGCATCTTTGTTCTTAGGAAATGAGCATAGCAGCTTTTTACTGTCTGAATGAAATATTTGATGAATTGGGAGATATTTGTTATGTTTTTATTATGAAAAAAATGAACAATGTGATATGGAATATCATAAGCAATAGGCCTGTGCCTTTGTGGAGAAAAGTGAGGAAGGAAGTCAATTTCAATTTCAATTTATTTGCTCATAAAAATCCATGCAAAAAACATTACATATACAAAGCATCGTATTAACAAAATAGAAAAACAACAACAACAAATAGAAATAAACATTGGATTGAATATGAGAGGGACAGCAAGAAAGGAACAAGCCTTGTGATTGCTTGAAAACAAGTAAATGTGAATCTGCAAGAATATATATGTAAAACGTGAGACCTGAGAAGGAGATTAAACATGAACTCATTTACAGGAAATAAATGGAACACGAGTCAGGTCTAGGTCTACTCTGAAATTCTAGTGTAAATATTTGTGAGTCATCTGCATATATAAACTGCTTCACACCACTGTGGCAGTTGAACGAATGACCAATGAGAGAGAAGAATTGGTGAGAAAACCATATCAACCATGACACATACACATAAAGTCATCATTAATTGGTAGCTATTAAGCCTGTGAGTCACCATGCCCATTCGTCACAACAAACCAGGTTGGGGATGATTGAATTGAAATTATACACATGTATGTAAATTTGCTAATATTTCATTTTTAGTTAGTCGCAGAAGACAGACTTCAATTGTGCCTTCCTAAAAAATGAAATGTAAATGGTGAATGGTTTTATTATTATGACTTGCTTCATTGATGTTTGGTTGTTCCATAGAAAAAAAGATGCAATTTTGAGACAAACTTGAAAGCACACCCCAAAACCCTAAACTTTCGGGGATATTTTCAAAAAAAATTTTTTGTATAGAATGTGCATTATAATCATCAAGAGCAGCAGATCCTTAGACTAGCACAGGCAGTTACAAGTTGTTGAATCCAGAGTCATCTATTTCCATGGCAACAAATCATGAGGAATGATAGCTGTCCCAATGTCCCAATCTGGCCATTAATTTTATGACTTTCATGATGGTTGTGTGTAAACTATCCCAGACTGAACGCAGGGAAGTGGGAGTTCTGATAATGAATAGAGCCAGGATAATGAATTATTCATTTGTTTCAATTTGAGGGATCGCTTTGTCAATTTGCCATTTATTATAAAGAGATTGAAAATGTCAGGTTTTATTCTAGGGAGGATGTGTGTATGCTCTGTAATGACCAAGAAATATTTACAAGGAAAAATATGGGCAGGTTTTAACAGTAGGCTTTGAGATATATTTCAATCAGAGTTTACCTCCCTATTCCCTGTTTCAGTTGTCACCTGCAAGTGGGCAAAGTGATATTTTACTCCCTGGCCATCATCATCATTATCATCACCTTCATCATCACTATCATCATCTTCATCATTGTCATCATCTTCTCCCTATCATCACCATCACCCTCACTATCATTTTCCACATCATCACCAACACCATTAGTCCATTACCATCATCATCACCATAAAAACTGCCGCCACCACCGTCTACTACCACCACCATTTACATGCACCACTATCACCACCATCACCACAACCACCACTATCATCTTCACAACCACCGCCACCACCACCATCATCACCATACAGGTACTGTATATTAAACATTATTTAAATAGCGGTTACTACCATCAGGCCATTATTATCACCTCGTGATAATTTGAGGTTGTTGGGGGTCCTGGAGAAATGGAAACGGTCCGATAGGCCCATTTCTTTCCTTTCTTCATAATTGCTCAAGATTTTGACTGGCAAACCAACTCCTTGGGCAAACTATACCACACACAAGTCTGTTCACATTAGCAAGTCCCATCTATATAAAGATTTTGCTGCCCGAAAAGGCCCGCTCACACAGCCTAAATGCCAGGGGCAGTAATGCACAAATCTGCAAATAATTACACTGCCAATTGGCTGTTCAGCAATGGGTGAAAACCTCTCTTCAGGTTTTCATCATCACCACCTTAAAAGTAGCGTGTTTGAAGAGCAAACTAGTCAATATGCAATCCAAATAGATGGTACAATACGATAACAAAGATCTATTAGCCATTACAGATGCCTTCCTTGCTCATTTCTCATTTAGCCCCCCCCCTTTTTTTATTCCAAGATTGTCCCCGAAACCTGTCTTTGTGTAATTGTAAGGATATGAACGACATGATATGAATGTAGATGAGAAGGTTGGAGGGGAAAGTGCATGTTATGGGTCTGGATGCAAAAGGTTGTTGTTAATATTTGGTAGTGTAGAATTTGTCCCCTTCTTGCTCTGAACTGATGTTGAGGTTGATTGGTATGTACATATTCATTTGCAAGCATTCAGCACTTGTCATGCTTGTGCATGTTCTTCAAGTTCAAATATTGGAAGAGTAGTACATTTCTATTTGGCAAAGTTTTCAAGTATTTTGCTGAAGGTGTTGGTTGGATTTAGGTCTCTCTTGAAGTTCTGTATTCGTATCATCTGCTGTCAATGAGTCACCTCCGTAGATGTATTGTAGTATCATTGCATATCTGGCTTTGAGCACCAGTGAGATTCCCCCTCCTTTTTATATTGATTCTTGTGTTTTCCTTGAAAGATGGCTACTTTTGAAGCTTCAGTATGACTGTATGCAAGGGAGCCATGATGTATTATTAAAAGAGAAAACTAGTTGTGACTTAAAACGTAGCAAATTAAGCAAACATTACCAAGGAGGCAGGCCTTTGTGTACATGTCTAAATTCTTCCGGGGGGGGGGGGGAGTCAAATGTAGTGCTGTACACCCCAAACAAGTTTTTTTGCGGGCTTTATTTCCACATATTGGCCCCTAATTTGTAGCCAGAATATTACCCCATGGCAAAGGCTTTAGGGAAACACATACCCTATGTTTTGCTGGTCTTAGAAAAAAAAAAATACCGTAAATACGTTTGACCCCGCGATCCATGCATGTGTACAGCCATATATTTGACTGCCCCCCCCCCCCTGAAATTCTTCTCATTTTGTTTTGCTTTGTCTGTTGATAAATTCTGTGAACTTATGTTCTTTTTGACAGGTGAATTTCTATATGTAGGCCTATGTAGATAGATAGGATAGAACATGTAGGGGAAGGGGGGAGAAGAAAATGAGTGAAGTGGCATTGGACATTGATCTTTTTGTCCAATTCTTCAATTGGCAAGAAACTGCCATCAATCCTTGTGAGAGATCCCTGGTTTGATCAAACATTGATTGAATCAGAGATTGATCATCAGGTGTGATGGCAGTCTCAAGCTAACAGAAGAATCAAAGCAACTCTCTTTCCCTCCTATTGTGTTCATCAGCAGTGACTGACTACAGTTCAATGTTTGCTTGAGGTAAACTGACTTATATCTTTGCTTGAGACATGAGCAGTGCGTGTCACAAACGCAGTCATGCCTCGCATCAGAACTTGAGGATTACCAAACAGTTTGACTTTCACAGTCAGTGGAGATCATCCTTCGGGGAATAGTATGTGCACAGAGAATTGCACCTTCCTGTTCCAGGGAACCTGGGACTGAATGTATGCATGCTTGGACGTTAGGGAATAGTTTGTTTGTAACAGGTCCATAGTATGCATTCATGAAACGGTATTGTGGCATAATTATTTGTCAAAACTTCTTCTTTCTGCTTTTTGATAATTCTAAAGGCCTGGTCCCACTGGCCTACAGACACAAAACATACTCATAATGGATACAGCGGACAAGCAAAATTTCAGGGTGGCTCCATCTGTTTTCATCCGCTCCAGACAGTCGACAAAATGGGCGAACAATGAAATCACAGTGGACGGATGCTCAATGGATATAGAGCATATGAAACATGTATGTAAATAATACACAATAGATACATAATGTTTTCCCATGGATGGCAAAATTCTTTTCCGTTTTACATCCTCTCTGCATCAGTATTACATTTTAAGTACAGTGGGACCAAGCCTTAACCGATTTTGTAACCTGTTGCTTTAGGACCCAGGGGTTAGGGGCAGGTTCAGTATGGGACTGTGGGCCTCAAAAAAAATTTGAGGGAAGAGAGATTCTCATTTTATGAAATGGATAGCTGGATACCAGGGAAGGGGGGGGGGGGGCACTCAAATTATATTTTGATGGGGGTGTGCTGAAATGGGGGTCTAAGGAACTGACTACAGGGGTAAATATGGGGTCTTGGGAACTAAGAACATACCGGGTGGTGTGGAAAAACAAGGTCTACAGAACAGGATCGCAGTACTACTACATGTATACGGTGCGTGCTAGGTGCTTTGCCCCTGGACGCTAGCCATGCATGGTGCCAATGCTAGCGGCATGGTGCAGCTTACTTTGCGGTGTTCGCGCTGGACAATGTAGGCAGGGCTGGGGAACGGAGATGTTTTGTTACAGGGATCTTGTGAGTGGGGCGGCTTCTGAACGGATCTTTTGTCATTCAGAGTACATGTATCTAGGGAACTGAAAATTAAGTCTGAAAAGGGGGTCTTTAAATCGGCACATCCCTGTACCGCCAACGTACAGGTGAGTTCCCCCCCCCCCCCAGTCTGCATGCAGGCACAGACCCTGATTGAAACTTTGATCAGCAAGTGTGTCTCCACGCAAAGACTAGCACATACAAAACTTGCTGTTTGATACACAAGGCATGAGTAGGCTGCACATTCAGACCCTTAACTCGAGTGAAGGGTTCGCATAGCAGACTACCCCCCCCCCCCCCCCCCCCCCGGGAACCGTTGGTCCATGATGTTGGGTACATGTAAGATGAGAGAGTTGTGTTCTATCCAGCATCCGGTAATCTTCCATCACAATCCTACGGGATGTAATCCAGTATCTCATCTATCTCATCATATTACCTGCTGCAATGCTGAATAATGAAACCAGCGTGTCTGTAGCTCCGCATGCCATTGCTATCATCATTGTCTGTATGCCGGTCTGCACGTAAGGTGCTCTGGCTGCTGGTTGGCTGCCTTTCCAATTTAAAGTAGACGATTTCTGGATGACAGTTCCCAAACAATTCAAACATTATACATGTTCCAGGAGTTGTCAGATTAGTATTCATTTTATTTCAGTCATCATCAATCTTCAATAAACTCCATTGATTTATTTTGTAGACAGGAGTCCTGAGGATTTCTCAAAGATCAGTTCATAGTTATACTTCTACTGGCTGTGCCAAGATTTGTGAATAGTAAACATTGTATTAAATAGAGCAGACAATACCTGTATAGGTTCCTAGCTCAAGTAGTCTATTAAATAAGCCTATATAGTAAACAAACAAAGTAGAGGTCACTTGAAGATATACAGAGCTGCAATGCAGGTGTTTATTAAATGTGGGCAAAGGGGGCCAGACAAGAAAATAAAAGCTCAAGTACTTCAGTTAAAGATCAAAGGAGGATTAGGGGTAATGAATGCTGAATAGAGGGGTAAGGAGAGCCCCTTTGATGGGTTTAGGGGGTTTTGTGGTCATTGTGGGGGTGACAAAGATTGGGAGCAAATCAATAGGAATTATTTACTTCTTGGGACAAAACATGAGGGTTTATTGGTTGAGGAGTGTATTGTGTTTTGGGTGGTTATGTGCTTAGCAGGGTATTTCGTCTTTGATCTTTTGCAAAATGCAGCTCCTGTTTATGTACGTTTTTCTTGGATGGGGTGGATGTGTAGGAGGGGATAGGCCATATGCATGTAAGAAAAGCTTCATTATGTTCTCTGTCATCAGAAGAGAGGTATCACCATAGCACATATTGGCCTACATTTATCAGACCAAGGAGGTGATATCTCCTTGATCAGACAAGATAAAGGTCTTCTACCAGATTGATGCATACAGTTTGACAGCATCCTTCATGTTTTTGTCAAAATATCCTTGGATTACATTGGATTTTTTTCATTTCTTAGAATGCTGCAGGTGAATATATATTTCAAGGTACTCTTAACTATCATTCACCTGTAATCTGTATGTTTTATTCATTACCCTAATTTCTTTGGTTTTGCACTAGACTTAAATTCTCATTTGAGTGTGTTCGAATTAGAAGTTATCATGGTATTGTAAATTTGAAAAGTATAGAGCCTACATATAATATTCAGTTTATGTAGAAGTTGTTCCGCCTCAATCCTGTACAAATTTCACTTTGAGATCGTTATTTTTAGTGCTTGGTATAAAGTGTTCCCACTTTGTAACTGCTGTACTAGTGATTGATAGGCCTACCTTTTTTGCCAAATATTATTTGGCAGTTTTATGACGTGTTCAGGTCATGACAATCATGTCATTAAATATAGTATTTGTATCAGTTTTTTTGGGGGAAATCGCATGCATGCTGTAATATAAAGTGTTTATACATGTATTTCCCCTTTGAAGTGGTCCGTTCTTATTCACAAGTCCATGCGTTTTGAAGGGCATAAAACAAATCACAATGCAGAGCATTTTCAGTCAATGTGAACCCGAACAGTGCATGGTAGAGTTATGTGCACATAATATCTGCCATGAAAGATTTGTTTGACAATGATTCATGTGTCGCCATGTCTGAGCTTGGCTGGATTGAACCATTCAATAGGGAAATGAGACTGTCCAATTACCTCCTGTATAATGGAAGCAAACAAACCCAGTTCTGTCCCCGTTTAATATGATACTCACTTCAAAATAATCAGGCTTTGTAGTTTGTAGGGCTGTCACCCACATTGTGGCCAATTAGCTGGATATGATGATCTCTGAGCATATAGTGACTGCTCTAATCATTAAAGGTCAAGTCCACCCCAGTAAAATGTTGATTTGAATAAATAGAGAAAAATCAAACTAGCATAACGCTGAATATTTCATCAAAATCGGATGTAAAATAAGAAAGTTATAACATTTTAAAATTTCGCTTATTTTTTCACAAAACAGTGATATGCACAACTAGCTGAGTCAGTCGATGATGTCCATCACTCACTATTTCTTTTGTTTTTTATTGTCTGAATTATAAAATATTTCATTTTTTATAGATTTGACAATAAGGACCAACTTGACTGAACCATATAGTATTAAACAATGCTAATTCCACTTGTTCAGGGAGGAATTAATCGTTGACAATGAAGAGAAAATCAGAATATTCCATATTTCATATAATAAAATACAAAAGAAATAGTGAGTGGATGACGTCATAGTCTCCTCATTTGCATACCAGCCAGGATATGCATATAACTGTTTTGTGAAATTAAGCGAAACTTTAAAATGTCGTAACTTTCTTATTTTACATCCGATTTTGATGAAATTTTCAGTGGTATGCTTGTTGGATTTTTCTCTTTTTATTCAAATCAAGTTTTTGTTGGGGTGGACTTGTCCTTTAACAGTCTATTTTCTTTTTCAAATTCCAAAAAGAAATGTGAAAGGGACCTGGGAACGATTTTTTCAGTGGGCGTGCTGAAATCTCTCCTCAGAGGTGGGGGGGGGACAGACACAATTGAGTTTAACATAATTACACATACCACACACACACACATATATATAAATATACATATATATGACAGTCACTTCTTGGCTTTCTTCTTATAAAAGAACATAAATATATAATTAGATAATTCGAGCGCGAAGCGCGAGCTATTTTTTGTGGAAATTTCATGTATTTTGTCCTGAAAATTGAACATTTTGAGCAATGTTTGTGGTCCAAGATGCATATGTAACAAATAATAATTGTGAGCGCGAGCAGATATTTTTTTATATACGCTCTGGCCTGATCGAAAGGGACGTGTTATAAGGACTGTTTTGCAGTTACCCATGAAGACGATACATATATCAACAATCAAATAATGCGAGCGCGAAGTGCGAGCTGAAAAATTTGACATTCCGACCTAAATACTGGACATTCTAAGCACGTTTTTTAATTATGAGCAGGATAGGTATATTTACAATTGATGCGAGCGCGAAGCGCGAGCGGAAACAAAATTGAGATTTCAGACCAAAAAAACGAGAGATTTTAAGTACTTTTCTAATCATGATGAGTATAGGTATAAAACTATACAATTGATGCAAGCGCGTAGCGCGAGCGGAAATAAAAATGAGATTTCAAACCTAAAAACGAGACATCT
This sequence comes from Lytechinus pictus, assembly GCF_037042905.1. Taxonomy (NCBI): domain Eukaryota; kingdom Metazoa; phylum Echinodermata; class Echinoidea; order Temnopleuroida; family Toxopneustidae; genus Lytechinus; species Lytechinus pictus. Next base: position 2,927,072 of record NC_087257.1, on the reverse strand, counting down.
TATGCACTTTTCTAATCATGAACAGGATAGGTATATAACTATACAATTGATGCGAGCGCAAAGCGCGAGCGGAAACAAAATTGAGATTTCAGACCTGAAAACGGGACATTCCATTCATGTTTTGTAAATCAAGAAAATGATGGGTAATTGGATATATTCTTAAATTAATAATGTGAGCGCGAAGCGCGAGCAGAAATTTTATGATATTCTGATCTGAAACTCCACACTGAATGTAAAATGGTTTGAATAGATAAAGAAAACTCAGACGAACATAAGAATAAAGATTTGATTAAAATCAGACAAGGAATCACAGTTATTGCATTTTAAAGATTAGCATTATTCCCCACTTTTGTATTTTATTATATAAAATTAGGTTTATTCAATATTTTCCTTTCAAGAACCAAAACAGTTGAATTGACAACTGATTTAGTCCATTAGATATTCTTTGCTGCAACTTATTTCATTATAAGGGAGACATATCATTCATTCTGGTATGAAAAAAATGAAACAATTTTGATTCCACAAGGAACAGCTAGGATAGTGGGGATGTGACAGCATCAGCCCACCTATTAAATATTCATGACGACATGCATATCACCATTTTCATAAAAATATTGTTAAACTTTAGAATTAAATAACTTAACTAATCGTTATCAGATTTTGATAAAATTTATTTATTTTGATAAAATGTATTTGATATAAATATTTTCAGCCCGGAGTACCCCCCCCCCCCCAAATCAAGCTGGTGAAGCTGCGTATCTGAATAAAACATGCGTGCGCGTGTTTAGATTTAGACCTATATAGTATCTGGGCATTCTAAATACATTTTTTATGATAAAAATCAATAATGCGAGCGCGAAGCGCGAGCAGAAAACATTTGATATTCCAATCTGAAAGAGGGTGAATTTAAACACTATTTCAAGTAATGTGTCAGAAAATTCTGAAGTGGGGGGGGGGGGTTCTACAAAACGTCGTTCATTTTCATTACATTTCTGTCATTTATCATACCTACCACTAGATTTCCAGGAGGTGCGCTGCCTATATATATGGAAAATAACACACGCAGCACCCCCAAATTTTGGGGTTGCTTCACCCCGAACACCCCCGCTTCCCAGCCCGTAGGGCCATGGGGCAGGGCGAAAAAAAGACTGTGAAATTTGATTTCTATTACTTGTAATTTTTGTATACAATACACGGGCGGTCGGGCGCGCGCTCACTTGATTCGACATAAAACCTGGAAGTTTCAACCACCCCAGTGTGTATCACGTATTGCGCGCGACTACGTCTGTATCGGAGTGGAGTGGCTGCCCCGCTGGAGCTTGATTGAGTCGCGTTATATAGGAGGGATGTTATTGGAATATGTGAAAGACTATATAAATGATTTGCGATTGCCTGATGTGATAATTATGTACATTATAACATATTAAAAAAAATACAGGGGGAACCTAATTTCGTGGGGGTGCTGCCTATGGAAAATAATACACGCAGCACCCCCATGATAATTTTTGGGGGTGCTTCAGCACCCCCAGCACCCCCGCTTCTCAGGTCCCTGGTCTACTTGCCTCTGACTAACAATATATAGTGTTTTCACTGTCAGATGGTCCTCCATACGATGCCTTGTATGAAGTTTACATTGAAATGGATAATAACACGAGACCCTTTTAGGATGGATAAACATTATTTAATTTTAAAAGTAATTTTCAATTCACTATAATAGTTCAGCATTTACATGTACATGTCAATCCAAATATACAAAATTGCCAATTTGGAAGGTGAAGTACTGTATGTGTAGACCTCTACCATTCCCTGTTCTTGTGTTTAGACTTGAATGCAATTCTGTCTGGGCCTAAATATATAGGCCTTGGTAGAAATGTACTTCCTCCTTTAATGACTGGTATGGTAAGCTAGTCATATCAGGGTCATGTCAACCATGAATACATATTCCATTCATATCAATCTAGATACACACCTAACCAAGCATGGCAGGCCTTTCTTATGATCCATTGAACATGGTTTGAATCGTTGGAATAACAAACGCTCCTTGTCAACCAAGCACCCATGATAAAAACGGGAGTGATTTACTCATTGACCCTGCATAGAATTGGTGATCGTCTGCTAATGGATTCTGTAAGCAGAAAGATGGAATACAGCTGATAAATGAATGATAAGGTTTAGAAAATCAATGAAGAATGAATACATATTTTTCGTGTGAAGTAGACAGAACATTTGAAAAATACCATGTATGTACTGGTAAACAATGCATATTAATACCATCATATTATGTACACTATAGTATAACTATCACATTGAACAATTTGCTAAAATTTACAATTATATACATACATGTCTATTTAATAGGCTGAAGCTATTCTGGAAGTGGATATTCAAGGCAAGATGTACACATGGTGGTTCAGTGGTAGAGTGCCTGCCTCATGAGATGGAGGTAGTGGGTTCAATCCCCGGCCAAGTTATACCAAAGACTTTCAAATTTTGGCCCTTCTGCCTTCTTGTCAGGCACTCAGAGGAGGGTAATGATAACATGTTTTGTCCATTGGAAGAACAGTTTACAGCTGAAGTCTGTACATGTAAATTCATGAATAATGTGCAAAAATTATATTAAGGCAGCATATTGTTATGATAAAGTCAAAACCGATTTTTTTTTTCATATAAGTTGCAGTAACAAAAAGAAAAAAATGAATCAAATTCAGTATCTGAAATTGATGCAATTTCCATTTCTAATTCAAAATATGATCAGAATAATGTGTTCTTGAAAACAAGTAAACAGACTGCTTTACCGAGGCTTGTCAGCAATAGCAGTTCATAAAGTCTAGTTGACACATTTTACAGGAAGTTCATTTTCAGTTTATTAATGAAGTAAAAATCTTAACTTTTTTTAAAGAAATCAATGATACCTGTATATTGACAGACCTCATATATGAGAAAACAAGTTCTGGTCAAGCATACCGAAATTGAAAGGTTTTACAAGTTATTTGATCTTTCATCATTGCAAGTCGGAGGTGTCCAATGAGGTCTATTGGTGATGGCAAAAGGAGAAGTGACAATTTGTTTTTTAGTTTGAAAGGTTATACTTGATTTACCAATACTATCAGTTTGTTTTCTGTTTATTCTTCTGTTTTGTTGAGGGACTCAATTTCTATCTATAAAAAAGCCCACCAGTCGTGCAGACATGCTTCCTCACACCTTACAAATTGTCATACTAAATTAGCCAGAAAACGACAACCTTGATGCACAATGACGAACCCTTTTAAGCGACGAAAGAATACCCGGTGATAACAACGATCATAAATTACCCCCGTGGTGCAGAGCCAATAATAAAGGAAGGAGGGGAAATAATTTGGGTTTAAGGGACCGTGAAAGATGCGACAAATGTGACGCTGGGATTCAATAATGGAATACGAGTATGGCCGATTGCGGTTGTAATATCAGGACGGTGTTGTCAATCTGTGACTATTGTTAATGAATGTTATCTTTAGTGCTGTATTGCTGTCTGTTTGGACTTATTGCTGACACACACCTGCGTGCTATTATGAATGCTGTGAAATGATGATTGTTGTTTCGCAAAGTACATGCACACCCTTTTGGGTGTTACATGTATTTTGCTCAGAGGTTGAAATGAAATGATAATTGTTTAAAATAAAGCTATTCTTCCATCAATGCACACAAATATATTTCATCCAAATGTATGAAAATATTTATCTATACAAATTTGTTTTAAAAATTGGAGCAACAATTTATTTGTTGAACTGAATGTATATCCCCGATGTATTAATGTTTACGTTTTGAGTACGCAGAAATATTTGACTGACCCCCCCAATTGCCCCAAAAAATCATTTCAATTATGTTTGTAAAAAAAAATATTCATTTTTACCAAAATGTGTTTTTTTTTATTACAGTTGGTTGCAAGTACCTGTAAAGCTGTACTTCTAATTTCTAATTCAGGCTTTTTCAAAAGTGATATCTCCACTGACGTTCATCAAAACATACAATCTCCCAAATCCCATCGCACATTTGTATTCCTAGTATTTTGTATTTTCATCGTCATATTAATCAATATAATATTATCTTGATGTTGTTTTGTGCATACAGATATTAGTGGATACTTTGAGGTCATGATGTATGTCTCAACGCCATCATAGAGGTACTCCCATTACGCAAAACAACTGGACGATACTGTAAGTATACATTGGGACTTTCATAATAATTGTACCTGTTTAGGTTATGAATAATTTTTGGGATTTCTCAACAAAATTTACTATATGTGTACTTGTATAAGAAATAAATTTTGGTTATGTTGATAAACAAAACAATCGAACTATTCTTTCTTGAATACTCAGGAGGCTACATGTATTACACACTTCAACCATCACCCTATACAAGCAAATATATGCCTGAAAATAGTATTAAAAGAAGTTTGATTACAAATTTGTAGCACCAATACTTTTATTTGAAATATATTATGTCAATGAGATTCGATTCTCACTATTTGTGTAGGTAATTAGTTCTTAATTTATTCACACAAGACAAATTATTAGAGCGATCATTGGTGCTGTACATTGTAACAAAAATTGATCATTGCAATTTCAGTTTGCTCTCGTGTGAAAACTCTCCTGATCCTTGTGTTGCTATGAAATCAATTCTCGCTACCCCAAATAGCGATTTCCCCGAGATCCGGGAAAATCCCTGTAACGCGCATTGCATTATGGGATAGCTTTTCGGTATAACAACTTCCTGTTCAGAAGTCCAATGCACTGTTTTGCCATTCAGATCAACAGTGCCGTCATGCACAACACAACTTTGCTTTCGCTCGGAAAGTTCGTGATCACAACCCTCTCTTTCACGATACAGTTTAACGGCCTTTTCTGCTTAATTAAAGGAGAATGAAACCCTTAAAACCAGCTGAATCCATATCAAAGAGAAAAATCAAAGAAACATATTGTTGAAAGTTTGAGGAAGATTGAATGAATAATAAGAAAGTTATGAGCATTCGAATATTGAGATCACTAGTGCCATGTAGATCCTCCCAACGGCAATGCGACCAAGATCTGTGATATCACACACGTACAACTCCTTCATTACTTTAGTACTTATTTCACTTATATTCTCACTTTTATATAGTCTATCACAAGGTGAGGTGTTCTCTTTATGAGATGACAAGTACAGAGGTTTCACAACATTATATCATTGATGAATCGTTTGTCATATGATTAGAATGAGCAAAAAGAGATGTTTTGGGGTATATTTTCAGTGTCAAAGTGGGAGAATTGTACGTGTGTGACATCACAGATCTTGGTCGCATTGCCAATGGGAGGATCTCCATAGCATTAGTGATCTCGACATTCAAATGCTCATAACTCTTTTATTGCTAGTCCTATTTTACTCAAAGTTTTGTTGATCTTATTCTTTGATTTTTCTGCTTTCACAAAAGCTAACTTGCTCCAAGAGTTTCATTCTCCTTTAAGTCACTAATTCTGCCCGAAGCATTCCATTGCAAGGTATTCCTCTGTCAGTTAAGATTTTTTTAAGTTCCGAAACTGATTTTTTATCCATTTTGTGGTCGACAACAAATTGAACGGAATGAATGCTGTATATATTTAGCGTCTAGTCGAATACGATCGTGATGTCAGGCCGGTCGCTAAATGCAAAATTTTAAGATATTCATTTTTTGTTTAATTTTGTTATAACCCAGGGCTCGACACTAGCGGCGGTCCGACGGTCCCAGACCGGTAAAAATCGCTGTCGGGCCAGTAGATTTTCAGAAATAGGAAGATTTACTGGTCCGACATGACCAGTAAAAAATATCATTTTCGGGCAAGTAATTTTTCCAAAAATAGCAAGATTTAAGGGTCCGACATGACCACTAATAAAATCCACTGTTGGGCCAATAACTTTTCCAGAAATGGTCAAATTCACTGCAAACTATTTCCCCCCGTTAAATTCTGTCATTCACACACAGAATACACACACTAGAGTAGCATACAGTGTCATTTAGCCAGCCACACAACCCACGTGGTAAATTCTCTACTGGCTGCGCGAACGAAGCTTGGCTAAACTCTGGCAGAAATCTCTCACAGAACTGTAAAAATTCACGGTTCATACTCATGAAAGGCTCTTATAAGTCCATATTTCCTAAAAATTGGAGTAACTCTGTCATTTGTAAGCAGTAAAAGGAGAAATTTTCACTTCTGTTTTGGTTCAAACAGATCGGGTTTCGGGTGATATCTTCTGAATACATAATAGCCCCACATATGCATTTATGTGTGTGTTGATACACTTGGTTTCTGACTTTCTTTCGTAGCTATTTTAATTTAGCCAAAAAGAAACTGATAAATTATTTGATGATAGTTTTAGCTTTGTTCCTCTGTTTTCTTCCTATCTTTCTTTTCCATCTTTCTTTGTTTCTTCCCTCTTTTCTTTCAATTTTTTTGTTACTGTCTTTCTTTTTTAATTTCCCTTTTTTCTTTAATTTGTTCTTTCTTTCCTTTTAAAAATATTTTTCTCTATTTCTTTTTTCTCTTTCTTTCTTTCTTTCTTTCTTTCTTTCTTCCTTTCTTTCTTTCTTCCTTTCTTCCTTCCTTCCTTCCTTCCTTCCTTCCTTCCTTCCTTCCTTCCTTCCTTCCTTCCTTCCTTCCTTTCTTTCTTTTTGATATTTTTCTTTCTTTAATTCTTGAGTCCATCCATCCTATATTCATCTCTTCTCTCATTCCTTTCTTTCCTTCTTTTTACCCTTTGCTTTCCTTCATTCTTTGTTACTTTCTTTGTTTCTTTCTTCCTTCCATCCATCATTTATTTACCCTTTCTTGTTGTTTTTTATTTCTTCCTTCTTCCGACCCTTTCTCTCTTTCTTACATTCATTCCTTCCTTTCTTATATATGTCTTGTTCTTTCCTTTTTCCCTTTGTTAAATCTATCCTTTTACCTTTCCTTTCTTTTTTTTGACTGCTTGCTTCCTTTCTCTCCTTTATTATTTCATTCCTTCCTTTTTTTGTCTCTCAGTCTTTCTTTTTTTCTTCCTTTCTTCCTTTCATCTATTCTTTTCTCTTTTCTTTTTTTTTTATATTGCTTGCTTCTTTCCTTCCCTCCCTTTATTTCTTTCCTTCTATCTATCATTTTACCTTTCCTTTATTTCTTCCTTAATTCCTTTCTTCTTTCTTTCAATCCTTCCTTCCTCTCTTTCTTTATTTTGTCCTTCTTTCCATCTCTCCTTTTACCCTTTCTTTTTTATTGCTTCTCCTTTCTTTCCATTACTACTTACTGGATTTGTTCTTTCTTTCTGTATTGCTTGCTTCATTTCTTTCCTTCATTTCTTTTTTTTCTTTTCTTTCTTTCTTTCTTTCTTTCTTTCTTTCTTTCTTTCTTTCTTTATTTTTGTTCCTTCTTTATTCCTTCCTTCCTTTCCTTTAGTTCTTTCTTTTTTTCCTTCCTTCACATTTATCCTTTCTTTACCTTTTCTTTTTTTCTTCCTTCCTTTCTTTTATTCTTTTCTTTCTTTCTTTCTTTCTTCGTTTCTGTCTTGCTTTCTTTTTGTCCTTCATTCCTTCATTTTATTTTGGGGGGGGGGTAACGAAAGGCTAGAAAAATAAACTTGCGCCTTTTTTTAATGTTTTCTTTATCTTTTGGGACCAGTAGGTTTTAGGTTCGGACCAGTAAAAATTTGAAAAACTGGGTATCTACTGGTCCGACATGAATAGGTTGGACCAGTAGAAAAAATGGGTTAGTGTGGAGCCCTGTTATAATAACCAAATAAAAACATGAATAAAAATTATTTTCACGTGAAATATATTTTTCATTTTTATTTATAATTCAAATGGAATCAAAACTGACCAAATTGAATAAAAAGTATTATAATCTGTACATATTACGCTGATTGGCATCGATTTCAGCGTGGTGGACAACTCAGTATCGCGAACCTCGCGCGAGCATGACTCTGAACCGGAAGTGGTGATGACGACCCGACGGAGTGAAAATTATCTCGTCTCGCGCATTATGAGGTTTTTGTTCCTATTTGGGGTAGCGAGAATTGGGCATTGTGCATCTGATTCAGCTCCAAGAATTGTAATCTAATTTAGGATATGCATGTACATGAAGGCCTATTTATTGACAAACTGACTCTTCTTTTAATACTGCAATGGGCTTACATGGACATCTGGGTTCTGTATGAACATCCTTATTTTTCATTAATTGAGTTAAAGTTGGCCCATATGTATATTCAGTTTGATTGCAGGAATATGCAAAGTTAGTACAGAAGGAAATGAAAAGTGTATAATCGACTTGTAAGATAAAGGTGAATGTTCAGATGTCAGAACGTAATTTATTATAAAGTAATTACAGCACATCAGTGGCTAGCTGCTATAGTCTCAAATTATTTTCTTAACTTAAATGCTGAAGGTGAAAAAAAACAATATCGGCACTGTACATTTGGGTTAAAATATATCAGGGCTGATGCATCCTCCCCCCCAACACCCACACTCCGTCAATAATTCTCCATAAAAGTGTAGAAATTACCATCTGAATGTTATTCCCACTTTCAGAACCATTCAGTGGCTTTGACTTTCAGAACCATTCATTTGATCAAGTCACTCTTTTATTCAAATTTGGTAATGAATAAAAAATGGGGAGGGGAGTATTACTAGACAAGCATTTCTTAGTTTCAGCACAACAATTCTGACATCAGTTCTCCTTGGCCTGTGCCCTTGAAATAAAGCATCATTATATTATTTTCAACATGAAAAATCTTTCATTATTTCTCTTATAAAAAACTGCTTCAGACTGCAGATTGTCATCATCTATACAACCAGACATCTTGCCAAGCGAGAGGGTAGAACCTTCCCATCATGCTTCCAGTGATGATCCTGGCAGCGGGTCACCTTCATTGGTTCTCATTGATCATCTTCCTCCTTGGTATCATCGGTCTTCATGGCTTGCCCACCGATCCACCTCTTATCTTCTCATATGATGACAGTAAGTACAATCGGTTACACTTCGTAATTCCGAATGTTCGTAATTCCAAAACACGTAAAATGCCTATACCTCGATGTTCGTTAATCCGAAAACGAAATAAGGTTCGTTGTTCCCAAGGTTCGTTAATCCGAAAACGAAATAAGGTTCGTTGTTCCGAAGGTTCGTTAGTCCGAAAACGAAATTAGGCTCGTTAATCATTAGATTTCGGACTAACGAACCTTCGGAATTATGAACCTCATTTCGTTTTCGAATTAACGAACCTTCGGAATTACGAACCTCATTTCGTTTTCGGACTAACGAACCTTCGGAATTACGAACCGTCGGAAATACGAACCTTCGGAATAATGAACCTTCGGAATATCCGAACCTTCGGAATAACGAAGCTTCGGAATTACGAATGTATGCAAGTACAATCAACGTGATCAATTTGTGAACGGTGGAAATGTTGGCAAGTGGCAAACTCCAAATTCTGAGATGTTGCAGGAAACTAAAGCCAATATTGGGATGGGGTCACTGCAATTGAAGAGTTGACACCATCTGCAAGAAATGCACCCAAAATACGGATCCTAGGGCAGGCCGCAATGAAACTCTTTATGCAGATTTTGTGAAGATGTCCCTGGAGGTGTTCAAGATTTGCACACTCTAAATTGGAAATTTTGTCCATATGTCCCATATTTGCAAATTACATATGTAGTCTAATACATGTAGATACATGTTTTAGGCCATCGGTATTTTTTCTTGTTTTGGCGTGTTTGACACTATTCAAGTTCCGCATCTATCCGTGAAAAACACCCTCTTTTCCATGTTTTTTTTTCTTGTGCAGCTGTAGATGCTGTCCACTGTCCAGTGGCTATGCCTTCCCGACCCCCCCCCCCCCAACCTACACCACGAGTGATTGCCAAAGCTTTCATACGTTTGGCAAACTTTTGCAGCCGAAAATGCATAGATCTGTTAGACTTTGCTATTCATGTCCTTCACAAATTATTTGGGTACCCCATCTAAACTACACTTAGCAGCCTGAAATTGCATATATGCTGAAAGGTTGGCCTTTTTCCTCAGTTAATACAAGATTTATGAATACATTGCAGATTAGTTTAAAAACAGGGGAACACAGTGTGCTTTTAAACATTTTCTTTTCTTACATATATGGGATTCTTGTTTGTGAATCTTAGCCTTTAATAAACATTTGATTTAAAACACAGTATACAGTGGTGGTCCCGGGGGGGGGGGGGGGGGGCCACTTCCATTGACGAGTGGATACCATGCGCGACCATGGGGTCTCGAAAAGCACCCTAAACACGTATTTTCCTTATTCTGAAAATGCACCCCTTAACAAGTATTGGCGTCTGAAACCCTACCCTTAACGAGTATTGGAAACGAAACGATACTCTTGGTAAGTATTCCCCGAAATGAACCCCTAAACAAGTACAGCGATATTTTATTGTTGTGTCATGGGTCCGTCGATCGGTCCTCGGTTTTGCCTTTTATACACCCCATTTGGTTTAGAACGGCCCCACCTTCCTCACCTCGCGCAAATCGGACTCTAAACACGTAGTTTTGGGGCAAAAAGGACATCCTTCATACAACGTTTTAATTTTGTTTTATCATCTCCACAAATTTAACCCTAAACACATATTTTTCCTCGCGAAATAGATACCCTTTTTTCCTTATTTTTGTGTTTTTGACACCCTTATCACGTTACGTACGTAACGTGTCCTATCTTGAAAAAGATATCCTTTTTACGTGTTTTTGGGGTCGCGCATGGTATCCACTCGTCAATGTAAGTGGCCCCCCCCCCCCCCCCTGGGTGGTGGTGCTAAAAAGTTAGTGAACCCCACCAGAAAATGAATGTATTTAAAAGTGTTCAAGTTCTGCCATCTTCAGATATTTAATTGTAAAGTCAGGTGATAAAATATTACATTCAATCAAGTTTGTTTCTCTGGGCTCGCTGGACGTTATACCGGTAGTGTTGTTGTCTGCATTTAACACTCTGCATGGCTAGTGCATTTTCTGGTGGAGCTCACTAACTTTTTAGTACCACTGTATGTATACATCTTCCTTGAATTGTGAATGATATCTTCAGGAAAAAAAATAAAAGACATCAATATCTCTCTTTGATTACAAGCGAACTTGACAAAAATCAGGACTCTTCCTTGAACTTGAGTAGAATTTAAAGCAAACTTGACTGTGGTTGGTCTGTCAATCTGGTAGGAATGTCTAGCCTTTGGCCAGCTGATGGGGATTTATATTCTAGGATTTTGTAACCAGAGTCTAAAGAGCCTACAAGTCATAAATATATGACATCCGATACCCGACTCCATGGATGCTGACCATGAAGATAGCTCGGAAATGAGCGGAGGATTGTCCATCCGAGCTGAGACGAGATATTATAGACCCGTTCACACTTTGTGTATTGAAGGATGGGGGGAGGTGACTTTAAGCTTTTGGCTTGACGAGTACGATAAAAAGATAGATTCCCCATGACTTCACCATGGATGAAGGAACAATTAGAAACCTGCGTTATAGACCAATGATTGATCATGGTTTGATCATGGACCTACTAGAGTAGTAAGTCCATGGTTTGCTGAAGGTGTTTTCTTTCTTTTCTTCCTGCTTGTTGGAACTCTCTATAAGGAGTGAACAAGTGGTCAACGGAGATGTAGTTCGCCTCTCAAAATTACTTTCTCGTTCTTTCGTGAATTTAGAAATTCATACGTAGGAGGCATTCATATACATTGTACGGGTGAGAAAAATCAAATTGGCCGTTTTATTTTTAATGAGTAGCAAAATTTGCACGAGGCATGATTTAATTTTTGCTGCATTTCTCCTTTGTAGTGTTTATAGCATTACGGTGAGGCAATGAGCACATTGCTCCACATTTCACTCATTAATATTAAGTCATTTTAGATCATATTAAAGGTAGATAGTATTTGAAATATGATGTCATTGGGCAATGGTGACATTTATTCCTCTCTCATACCTCAGACAGACTATTGAACCTGTTGTGAATGCATGCATGGAAGTATTTTAGGATTGCTAATGCAGACTTAGCAAAGAGGTAGTCACCCCATTCACACTTCACTCTTGTAATCAGGTTGAACATACATGTACAAGTATGCATCTATCTTAAAAACAGAAATGTCATTAAAAACATTGCATAATCCTGCATGGGTTTCCAAGAGCATGTTAGACATCCAAATGAGAGTGGATACAATATTTTCATTTACAAAGCAACTTGCGCAAGCTAAAACTGAAAGGCAGTACACAAAAATGTTGACTTTTATAAGTATGATTCTCTGATATCTAATTGTGGCAGAGTTTAGAATATTTAGTGATGCCCAAGTTCAAGAATATTATTGTTCGGCAAAATAAATGTTTGTAGTGTGAATGACGTCTTTGAAATCTGATATCTAAGTTGCAAGCTTCTAGCTTTGATGCGTGGTAGGTGTCCATGAATGCCTTTGAGGGACATGAGAAGCATGAACAGGTACTAACTTAGAAGTATATTGAAATCAACTTGGCTTGTATTTAAGAATTTTGGGTCCCGATTTAAACATAATTTCCATCAGCCAATGAAATATAAGGATTTCAATCAGTTTAAACTGGTGGTATTGCAAATTTGTTGCGACAGGTTAATACGGCCCCTGATGTTAACAGAGATCAAACTTACTTTAATAATAATAATATGGACCATATTGCATATTTGCATATTGTATAAAGAGTGAAAAATGGTGTGGCCTTCTCTGTTTTTTTGCGCTTGATTGCAATTTTTTATTTCATGGTTTCTTGGTGTTAAGTGAATCAGCTCCCATCCTTCACTTCGCTATTGATATCTCCCCTTGTCTCTGCAGAATAGATAATCTAAGACTTCAAACTCAATGTTCCGAATAATTTGTTCAGAAACTGGCTGTGAAATTACTGTTCCTACCACCCCCTTCTTTTCCATTTCTCCGCCAAATATATAAAATTGAAAGAAAAAGATTATGTGAGAAAGTTTTGATGTGAGGGACAAAACAGAAGAAAAGAATCAGTAATGTTTTCCTTGTGTTTGTTGGAGGCCTAAATGAGTTTCTATTGCAAAGGAAGTCAAGCAAAATTTATAGTTGTGCGTATGGATTTTTTTTTCTTTTCTAGTGTAAGTAAAGCCACCCCACTCCTACATGTACATGTACATGTATGAAGACCCTGCAGGGGATCAGGTACCCCCTTTTCTTTACGTTATGAAGTATATATAGCCTTTGCATGGTTTATATTAAAGAAAAGCTGAACAAATACATCAGATCTCTCTGGATTACCTCAGCCAGTATACTAAATCTATTCCACTATCATATCTCTCTATATATATTAGAATATCTGTCACCTAATGCATTAATGCTGAGCCTTAAAGCCGATGAGATTCAAGCAACAGCTAGACCAACTGACCGCTTCTCTTTTCTATGATTTACATTAGCCTTTCTCCTGGTGTTCTTTTCCCTGTATAAGGGTCTCTGCTTTGCATCTTCCTTATTTTAAAGTGATATTCCCGGGGGGGGGGGGGGGGAGTCAAATATATTGCTGTACACATGCATGACCAAAAAAATGTGTTTAAAGGTGTGTTTTTCAGTTTTTCAGTTTTGAACACGGGCCACGCATGCACTCATTAAGGGTATCAGAAACACAGAATTTCAAGAAAAAGGGTGGTTTTGAAAGACTGGTCAATGGTCAATCGCGGGGTCAAACGTATTTAGGGTATTTTTTTTCCAAAGCTTTTTTTTTTAAGACTAGCCAAACGTGTTTAGGGTATATGTTTTTCCCCAAGCTTTTTCCCCCGAGGTCATATTCTGGCGACAACTTGTTTAGGGGCCAAATTGTGTAAGTAAAACCCCAGGAAAAACTTGTTTAGGGGGTCATTTTGCACACAGAACACTGAGATAAAACTTGTTTAAGAGGTAGGTCTGTGGAAATAATTTGGTCACGCATGTGTACAGCAATACATTTTACTCCCCCCTGGGGTGATATTAAACACTTGCAATGCATCAGCAGCAATCTGGTTAGGGGTGGGGGATATGGCGGGAAGGTGCGTACATGTTCCCCCTTGAATTTTGTACAAGAAAGTCCATTGAAATACTTATTATTTTTTTCAAATGTGCAGCTGCCAAACACAGGTCCCTTTTCTGTTTTTTTTTTCTTTTTTCCTTTTTTCTCTTGAACTTTAGCTATTCCCTTTTCTCAGCTATCAGTCTCGGCAAAGCTTGAAGATAAATGCCAGTTGTGGTAACGATTTCAAAATGAGTTCGTACAGAATCCAATAAAATGACCACCAAAGTGTCTGTATAAATAAAAAATATGTGCCAAAGGATTCTGGAAGAAATTGTGTAATTGCTGAGAAATTAGCAAATAAGCATGGGATTCGGGTCAAGCGTCGGGCCAACATTCAAAGCAATAATAATACACTGTCCCACGTGCGCTTATCTGTATTGGTGATCTTCAGCGTGAACATTTTTCAGCATAGATTTCAAGATTTCACAAAGTTCAGTTTATGTAACTGTACCAGATCTAGATCCTCGATGATATAATGACAATAAAGCCTGGTTTTACAGACTTTATCGTGAAATCAGTGTTTAGTGCAACTACTTTCATTGTTCACACTTTCAATGTTCACACTGAAGATCACCAACACAGATAAGCGCACGTGGGACAGTGTATTATTTATCTTTAATCAAACTGTATATTGTAGTTATGATTTGTGACGTATACTGCATCTCACAGCCAAGGAGATGCAGTCCATGCATGGAAGAGCAAGATATTTATACAATTTTTTTGTTAGTGGTTGACAAGTGGTTCTACAAAAACGTCTTTCCAAATGCCAGGCATTTTTCTGTGTTTTATGTTTGTCATTTGAAAGACTTTTATTTTCACTTTTGACTATTAAAATGCAACCCTGATTCTGCGGAATTATGATTTGAATGATGATTCGGATCATGATTCTATGGTAAAAAAAGCGGAGCACAAATGCACCCTAGGTAACATTATGACACAGGATTATGAAATGTGATACCCCTTTCATAAACCTATCCTCCAATTAGCCGCCTAATAGTAATGCGGATAATTCAATAAAAATTGCGTTCACAAACTCCGATAATTATCCGCATTATATTTACGAGCGCCCGTCCTGAAAAAGGCGGATAATCGTCATGACAACTGGACACGCCCCCTCCGATGCGGTTGTGTTGGAAAAGGGTGACCTTGTGACCGCACCATGGCAATTATCCGCATTATTTGGAAATACGTTCATAATCTCAAAATCTTGTCCCGATGCTGCTATTATGCGGATAATTGCAGCATCAAAATAATGCGGTTAACTCTGGTCCTCCTCCGATTTTACGACCAAATTATGCTGCTATTAGCCGCATAATTGGGTTTATGAAAGGGGTATGAGAAGAGAATAAAAACCATCTCAAGATCTGTCCTCTCCTACCTTCATTCATCACCTCTGGCTTTCAGTAAACAACAGAGGAATGCCAGGTAGAATTCTCTTGAACTCAATGATGACTGCTTTCAAGATTCATAGATCTATGCATGCATACCTGCACATGTTGATATTTTCATTCATTTGATTTGTATTAAAGCTAAATGAAAGTAGTTGCAGTAAAACACTGATTTCGTGAGAAAATCTGTAAAACTAAGGTTAAGTATTACTATATCATCGTGGATCTAGATCTGGTACATGCAGTTACATAAACTGAATTTTGTGAAATCATAAAATCTAAGCTGAAAAACGATCACACTGAAGATCGCCAACACAGATAGGCACACGTGGGACAGTGTATTATTATTGCTGGAATAAAGACCCGACGGAAGTGCCCAAATCCGCGCTTATTTTGCTTATTTCTCAGCAATTACACAATTTCTTCCAGAATCCTTTGGCACATATTTTTTATTCACACACTTGGGTGGTCATTATATTGGATTCTGTAAAAAGTCATTTTGAGATAATTACCACAACTGGCATTTATCTTTAAAATTGAAAAATTGGAAAGGAGAAATATATGATATATGTAGACAAAATGGCTAGGGTAGTGCCATGCCAGGAAATGAATCCTTGACTTTCAATACAATACAATATATTGTCAGGCACCTTTTACCACTAGACACCTGAAATCTTCTTCTTGCTTTCTCCTAATAAAATTTGGGCTTCACAAATCTGAATTAAGCAAACTTAGACACCGTTCTCATACTTTCTAAAACTGGTTTACTGCAAATCGGTTCAGGAAACCAGTTTGGAAGATCGCTTTGCTAGCGTTCCCATTTGATCACCCAAAAGGGGTATTTAAAACCACTTCACATAAAGCGGTCTTGTTGCTATGGGAACACTCTCAGTGGGGTGACATGTTTTGCGTAAAATTTGAAACTGCAGCGTATATACATGTATCCACATACAGTGTGTGGAGTAGCGCGCTCGAAATGTGCAAACATCGCTTTCCGAAGAACGGTTGTGTCCTCACGCTAAAACCAGGTTAACAAGGCAAAGCAATCTTCAAAACTACATCACGAAATGGTTTTTCTGAACCGGTTTGGAACATCGCTTTCAATACCGCTTCGACCGTTTTCATTACACGTCAAACAAAAACTAGTTTCCAATAAAATAGTTTTAGGACGGTAGTGAGAACGATGTCAAAGTCTGGAATGTCCGAAGTTTGAATTCAAGTTCATAGACAAGAGTCGATATTACCTAATAAAAGGACAACAATTGAGTTTATGAGCAAAATTACTCTTTACATACTTATATGCCCACTCATGTGAACTGAATGTGGTTCGAGCAGGGACTTGTAATTCTGTAATAGTAGCGTAGTAGGGACATGGTAGTAGTAGGATCCATGCTCTTCAGAACTTTGTGAGCTTTGCCCTGCTGCCAAGGAGACCCCAAGATCTTAAGACATCAAGGTCAAGACATTGGCTCTATTTCACACTCTGTTAGACACCAGATGGTGTGATCTAACATGACCGTTATCTGTCATCGCTGGATTTACGAATCTTCCAGGTTAAAATGCAATTTATAGATCCTCCACCTCATCCTCTCATCTCCCTCGCCCAGCTCTGCCAGCTTGTTTGGAATGACCCAACCTCTATCAAAATATCACAAATGTCTGATGGAAATTCCTTCGCCATGCTCAGTCGTCACACCTGGAAAGACGAAGTTGGCCTACACTGGAAATTTGTCATTTAGGATACTATATATTTGTGTTTACAATCATCACTTGATTGCTTGTACTATTTTACAGGGCCCTTGAAAGAATCGTCTTTTAATTGATGAAGGCAGCACAGCATATTTAAAAAGATCAAGTCAGCTAGATTTTATTCATAAGATTTTTTATGAGGAGGATTAATAAAGTCATACTTCTATGTTCTATGTCTTGTTATGTCACCCCCCCCCCAAAAAAAAAAAAACATAAATGACATTAATGAAGTCCAACAATATTTCAAACAAAAATTGACACTTTTGTTGTAAATCTAAAAATTGAAAAGAGAACAGTATGAGTTTTAATCGGAAGCATTTAGGCCTGGGCATACACGTATACTTCTCTATTTGACTTGAAATTACAATATTTGTCTTGTCTACCATTTCTCACTTCACATACATGTCTTAAACAAACATGGACTTCGCTATCAAGATATGTATGTTTATCTGCATTCCACATACATGTAGGCACATCTCTCCCTCTCTGTCTCTCTCAGCGAATGTTGACAAATTCTTTCTAAATTTGGGGATGATTGATGCGGGTAATGTAATGTTCACGGACCATTTCTTCAACTTTGACCCCTAACCTCACTCATAAACCCCAGAATCACCCTCCTCATTTACATATAAATGGTTCAGGGATGTGTTCATATTGGAACTAAATCTTTCAAACATCTCACGTTTTGGTCTGACTCTCGTCTATCAGTCAGAGGGACGTGAGTTCGAATCCCAGCCATGGCATGTTTTCCTTCAGCAAGAAATTTATCTTCATTTTGCCTCACTCAATCCAGGTGAGGTGAACGGGTACAGGATTTAATTCCTTGAATGCATGAGTGCTCCTGCAGTAGCTCGAGCTAAAGCTGGGGTAATAATGGTTGCACTTTGAATATTTTCCTTTGGCGAAAAAGGGCTATAGATATTAATCAAGCTATTGTTGAAATAATTGTAATAGTCATAAAATTTATTATTATTATTATGTATCATTATTGTTATCATCATTGTAATTATTATTAATATTTTTATGAAGTGAATCTGAAAGTGGAATGTAAGAATGCTATTAACTGAGAGAATGTCTAATATGTAGGCCTTCAGCCAGGCATATATTTCAAGGAATAACGAGCTCATATCTAGGCTGAACAATGGTTAATTGTAGTTCTCAATGCCACATGAGAACTTGATTACAAAATGATACAACTATTGGCCTTCTCCGTGTTATGACCCAATAACTTGGTGTAATTTAGACCTCATTTGGACAATGATATTAGAATTTCCTTGGGATTGTATTAATCAGACTGTTGATTTAAGATATTGATTAACAATACTTTAAGATGTGAGTGGGATTATTATTTTGGGAGAATAATGATTGTGGTTTGCAGAGGGATATTCTGAAGCTTAAGGTGGCTAGATGTACACAGAAGTAGAACATGTACATGTAGGCATCTAAAGTCTATACATTGTATATTGATTTATTCATTTTTCAGACATACTAGTGTACACAAGTATGGTATAAAAGAAGAGATGTTTAATGAGTAAACCACAAATTCCTTTATGACAAATGGAAGGGTAGTTCCTACCACTTGTCATGATCTTATTACTTTATTGCTAATAATGTAAATTCAGTGATCACATTTTTCAGTTGACCACTAATCTCTTTTATTACATGTCTGACAGTCTAGGGCCGTCTGCACCATCCCGAGTTTTCAACTTAGCACGCTATTTCTGATCCGGCAAATTATCCCGATCTGAACAATCTCGAGATTATTTGCAATGGAGACGCAATTATCGCGCTAGTTCGTAGGATTAATCTCGAGATTGCAATCTCAAGTCAACTTGGGATTATTTGGAAAATAGCGCGCTATTTTACGAATTATCGCACTAGTTTGTAGGTGCAGACGCACTTGGGATTATTTATTGACGGCGTCAGACCATAATGCATCGATACCTCGCTTGAGCAGGAATCGCTCTTCTTGCGATGGTGGAGACGGGGTTTCTTGAATCTCGAGATTAATTGCGAAGAGGGCCGATCAGGCTAAAATCTCGAGATTGGGCAAACTCGGGATGGTGCAGCACCGCCTTCTGAGTCTTTTTTTTTCCAGTGATGAAGATTACACTGTTGTCATACTCTTTTAAAAATCTGATAGTTTGAGTCTAATCTCCGTTTTCCAGAGGGCTAACTATAGACCTCGATCTTTAATTTACACTGTGTATAAAAGATAAATTTACTTTGAAGGAAATATCATACTCGTATGTAGGCTTCATGACATGCAAATCCAAAATTAAGAATACAATTGAACCATTATTACACAGTACATAGGCCTTTCTCCATGGATGTAGGTCCGAGATGTATAAAACACAGTGTGTACAGTAGTAAAGTGATTCCTTTTTAGGTAATTTTCTCTTGATATTTGATACTTTCCCCCAATAAATATATATGCTAGTCACTTTGTGAATTGATATATGTGAAGGAGTAGAATGGCAACCACAAGAGTTGAATTTCAAAGTTAATCTTTATATAATAAACCCTATGGACATGCTTCAATGGAATCAAAGTACAGGGAGTATGAGAGAGGTTCACATGAAACTTTTATTGTTTGTAAAGTAACATATGAACCAGTCTTGTATACCACCAACTCAACTACTCAAATCTGGGTCCCATAACACAAAGCTTAGCAATGATCTTAGACACATTTTTCTACGATTGATTGCATTGACTACAATGTACAATCTATCGTGAAAATCAAGCGTAGGATCAATCGCTAACCTTTGTGTTACGGGTCCCAAGCCAGGTTCCTATCCCGGGAGGGGGGGGGGGGCACTCAGTATATAATGCATAGTGGGTATGTGCCGCGGAGGGGACCCCCATTTTTACACTCAAATTTCCGTTCCAAGGCATAGCACATACCTACTACTTTTTTGGTCGAGTGCCCCCCCCCCCCCCCCCGGGGTTCCTATCCCATAATCCAACATTCTTACCAGAGTAGTCTCGTAACATAGGCCCACTGAATTGATAACACACATCAATTCACTAAGTACTCAATGCATTCATACCATGGTAATGGTGTTGCCTAGTATAGCAAGGGAAGTACTTTTCCTCTCAAAATACTGAAGTTTATAGATAAAAATTAAATTAGGCTAATTCTCTTTATTATTAATAGTTATCTCAAAAGGAATATTTCAATCAAGACTGCATGTAGGCCTAGCTACATGTATTTATAACACACTTATTGTTGGTCGGTTCGCTCCATCTGCAAACTTAAATTTGCTCTCAAATTTAGAGTCACATAAAGACAATGTAACAAAGTGTTCGATATTAAAAATGACACCGGAAAATAACCCATTGAATGCTAAATCCCTGTGGGGGGGTACTCACATATATTGGTGGTACGCGGGGACGTGCCGCTTTGATGATCCCCTTTTTCGGACCTAATTTTCAGTTCTCTAGATACTCCGAATGACAAAAGTTCAGTTCATAGGCCGCCCAGCCCCACTTGCAAGACCCCCGTTAAGAGACATCTCAGTTCCCCAGCCCTGCCAAAATTGTCGAACGCGAGCACCGCATATGTGAGGATGCACGTACGGCTTCTCAACTCCCTACCTAATAACTAGTAGCCACTCCATGCATGGCTAGCGCATGTACAGCGCTACACCTACAGTGCCGCTATCCCGTTCCGTAGACCCTGTTTTTTACACACCACGGTATTAGTTTTCAAGACTCCATACTTTACCCTTTTAGTCAGTTCCTTAGACCCCCATTTCAGAGTTTTGTGAGGCACACCCCCAGCAAAAAATATTTGAGTGCCCCCCCCCCCCCCCCCCCCCCCCCCCGGGCTGAATCCTGTATTTCCCGGACTCCCTAGGCAGTGCTGCACCAGCCCAAGTTTGCTCAATCTCAAGATTTTAGCCCGATCTGCCCTCTTCGCGATTTATCTTGAGATTTAAGAAACCCCGTCTGCACCATCGCTAGAAGATCGATTCGTGCTCGAGCGAGGCATCGCTGTATTATGGTGGAACGCTGTGAATAAATAATCTCGAGTTGAATTTGGATTGCAATTTTGAGATTAATCCAGCGAATTAGCCAGATAATTGCGTCTCCATTACAAATAATCTCGAGATTCAGATTGGGATAATTTGGCGGATCAGAAATAGCGCGCTAATTTGAAAACTCTGGCTGGTGCAGATGGCCCTATAGAGAGACTACAGTTGGGTTCCTAGAGGTTGTTCTAATGGATTAACTTCAGAACTAATTGTAAGCTTAAACTTGACAGTGTCGTATGAACGTCGCCAGAAAGAGAGATGAATGGATTGAAGTATAAAAGAAGAAATTGATGTTACTTGAGGGAGAATGGGTTTTCTATTGAGACTTGATGGTGAGAGTGACCCATTGGAGAGGCTACTGACTTACCGTTTATTGACCTCAATTGAAAGGGGATACAGGGAAAATTCAAGATCATCAGGGAGCAATTGTGGAATTTCATTAGATGAGATATTGCATGGTCAATGTGAGGTCAATAAATATTTTGTTAGATAAGTGACTGAAATAAATCTTTTTCGAACTTTTGTGATAATGAAGATTTTATCAACTTTTCAAATTTTGATGCATACATGTATGTTCACTTTAATTGTTGCTCTGAACATTCTCTTTATTTTATTTATTTTTTAAATATTGTAATTCATCAAAAGGGGAAAGGACAATTCCTCTGTTATTTGCCAAAATCTTCCAGAAAGTTCTCTTTCTGATCACTTAAACTTGGTTGAGTTTATGTGATCAGAAGAACATCATCTTTCTGTCAATAATTTATCGTTTAGATATTTGGATTGTTTTATATTCCTTTACCTGAATTATTTTGGGAGTTAAACTAGTTTTTCTATTATCTTGCTTAATTTGCTTTGAAGATAGTATCATACTTCCACTCTCTGATAGAGTACCTTGGTAGCTGTCATATTCTACATGCAAAGGTGTGACCATGATCATTACAAATTTCACATAATTGTGGTGGTTTTTTGCAATGTTGTGAACATAAAACAACTATTGCTTTCACATTATATGTACATGTATTATGAAGTACTTCTTTGGCATTTGATAGTTAATGTATTCTTTTGTTTTCTTGTTTATCTTTTTGCCACAGCCACACCTTTCCCAGATGCCATCAAGTGTTTTACCTGTGATAGTAGAAAGACTAATGAGGAGTGTAATGACAGGGCTTATGATGCCTTCTGTCCACAAGGTTGGTTTTGTAGGCTTTCTTTGAAAAAAAAATAGTTTCAATAATGATGAAAATGATGATACAATAATTACTAAGGAAGTTAAGTCACAGTTGAAAAATGAAAATCCATATTTTATTGTTAGAAATAGAATCTGAAATAGAAATACTCTGACAATTCATTTCGCCCAAATGATCGTGAGCCCGGCATCCACTGCGCAATGCCAGATCTATCGACGTTGTTCTAGACCAAACAGGGTAGCAGCAACTCCCATCTTTTAACATCTTTTAGTCTGACGCAGCCGGGGCTTGAACTCTTTACCTTCTGCTTGTGAGATGAATGCTCTACCAATTGAGCCTACACACCAGTGTATCTTACTGCTTTTAAGCTTTCGACTTTTTTGAAGGGGGGAGGAGTGTGGGGATAGGACCTTGTGTTTTATTTCTTTCAATGGATCTCGTAAACAGGCCTTTTCTACTTGTAGGTCTACTGCATGCAATTTTTCTTGAAATAAGTATTAAAAGAACATTTCAAGCAAGATCAATTTGTCATAAGAACTACAAATACAACTATTCACCGTATGATGCATGTACATGTACACGAATTAAGAGTATGTTCTCTCTTTCCTCTTTGCTATGCATTGAGCATTATCTGTAGATGGTTTTATTTACTTTCAAAGCTCATATTAGTTTTATACAGACTGTCTGAAATTGATTTTGTGAAAATATGGAGGTTACTGACGTATTTGAACTTACTGAAACATTTAAACTTACTTACTTCAGTTTTGATGTGCTTACATAATAAGTGCAATGATGTACTACTCAACACTTGCAGAGAGCACATGGCAAATGAGCATTTCATGAAACAAATAGTCAGTTATTGTTACTGATGCTTTTGATCTCAACCAACCAGATACAAGTATTTCAGTAGCTTGTAACAAATATTGAAATTCACTGATTTAAGTAAATGCTCCCCTGATTTTAATACTCTTCAGAATACTATTACCTGTAGAAGTTTACAGATTATTTCAATATTTTCTTTTAAAAGTTATTAATTTCCATTTTTTTTGGACAGGTACAAAGTACTGTTACACCTCGCATCATCTCAACAGTCTATCCGGTGAAAGTGTCATGATCACTAAACTGTGTGCTACTAACGGAGAATGCACTCCAAATGTTGTGGGTTGTTTTGATTTATCCTCTCAACAATTTGATACAAAGGTACATGTAAGTCTATTTGGTTGTTTGATAAAGTGAATGCATCACAGACGCTCATTGCCATGAGTCGCTTACTCTTCGTAGTGGATCATAAACTTTTTCCTACATGTAGGTAGCAAGTTCCACAATTGAGAATAGAAAAATTGATGAAACGTTCAACTGAAAAATGAATCCCAAATGGAAGAAGGATAACTATAAGTAAGTAGAACTAAAAGTGAGATCCCAGGAAGAATGAAATGTTTAATTGAGGTTTGTGATTACTTTGAACAAGAAACACTGCAATTAAAGCATTGGAATGAGCATTCACAGCTCTTCAGGATTAATGCACAGGTGTACAATGAGAGCAGGACTTGTGAGGATGTACATGTATTAATAAGGAATGCACAAATACTAGACACAGTTTGCATCCATGACATTGAATTGATAGATAATTGATGTGGCATATTCAAGCGGAACCCACCTTATGAAAGGTTGATCGGAGCCTTTACAAAATGTTGAAAAAATGCATGGAAAATCTGAGATTTATGTACTTTTCTTGAAGAGATATGAATATGAACTAAAGAGATTTAATTGGAACAATTAAATTTTAATACCTCAAAGTGCATTTATGAAGAGAAGCTCTCGGTTTGGTGGGTGGTAATGCTTTTATTTTCTAAGAGAGTAACAACTATAACATTGTTGTGTAAGATAGTGAATTTAATTATTGTCTTTTTTTTTCTGATCAGAAATGTATTTCTTGCTGTGAGGGCTCGAAGTGCAACGAGGCCGTTCCCACGAACTCAAGCACAGCTGTTTTTACAACGATCACGCCGTACAGCCACGGAACGTTATTACAATCGTCAAGACCGTTCACATTGCTGTGTTTAGTCTTATCAACGGTGTTAGTCAGAGGATGGTTATGGAGCATCTAGCACTTTGAATGAGTTCAGACTTTCTCTTTGTGTGAACACAATATCGTTCATTTGAACGTTTCAGTCTCTACTTGTGATATGTGGTGTACATTTAGCTGAAGTGAGAACAGTCCCCAACCAAGTGGAGTAGTACTATATGCAATGCCAGGATAAAGCTTGTTAGGGATATGGATACAAGTTTTGCAGCAGATTAAAAGACACAGCCTCGAGGAAAGTGATGAAATCAGACAGTATGTCAAACTTTTTAAGTTTTTGCTCCATATGTTCACCTTTTCCTAGGACAAACCCACCGAGAAGCAACCATTATGAAGACTTTTTTCCCACCATGGATGATCTTCATTTACCCCAAACAGACTTATTAACAGTTTGGTCGCAAGATGTTTGGATGGTGACATCATTTCTTGGACCACTCTAGCACGTACAGTACATGCACTTGTTCATGTATACATGTACATCATACTAATAGCAGTTTTAAAGCACTTTGCTAAATAGCTTGATATCCAAGAACAACATCAGCATTTATGGGCTGACAAGCTAGTCGCCAAGTCCGACAACTTTCCCTGGTTTTGATTGGCTGAGAAGCACAGGTACCAGACTGTTACTATGGTAACTGTTGGATAATGACCTCTTGTCAGTGCTGACAACTTTCATGAAATTGTCCTTGGATCCTTAGCAGACCTCGGCCTCGTTTCACAATGACTTAATATTATAATGACAAATGCACAATTGCTGTAGCAAATTTACTATCAACCAATAAGATAGGATTTCAGTAGCTGTTGACTGTTATTGCAAATTTGTTATTATAACAAGTTTTATAAAATGGGCCTCGGAATTACATGTAGTTGATCCTTTGGCTGCTGATATTTTTTCTCTCTTTAATATCGGTTTGGAAACATCTACATGTAGTCATTTTATTATGAACGTGGGCATAGTAGTCTAGGTAGATGTATATATTTTTTTTCAGTGAAACAAGAGTGCAAGAATATATATTCTGTGAATATGTACATATGAGGATAACTTATAGAGATCTTTTATCTTGTTTTATATGTACATTATGATGTCTATAGTGTACAGTACACTGGCAAGAATATTTGATGAATATTCAAAGAATAAAGATTTGTCTACAGTGTATTGATGGCATAATTATGTTAAATGATAAATGCAGAAAATGAATGTTACCGGAATGTGTAGATGATAAAGTGCATTAGAAATTGCTCTCATAATCTTTTTTGCATACATCAGTGTGCAGGTTTTCATGTAAATTATCTTTGGTAATGATACATGTATAAATGGCATGCTTAGGGATGTGTTACAGAGAGTTACATGTACATGTACATGTAAGTCAGACTAAAAAGCACACTTAAATTTCCATTTGCATGCGATACATATGGCATCTGCTTATTGGTCAGAATCAAGCTCATGGGATGTGCACTACTGCATATTGATCAATCAGATTATAGGTAAAATATCATGTGCGAATTGGCACAAATGTGCATTTATATTATGTATGACTTTTTGTCAGACTTCACAACTCTTTGTGGAACGATCCCCCACCCACCACCCTTTCCCCCTTCCCCCTTTCAGATTATGATGCAATGTCCCTAGAACCTTTGAAACATAATGTAATATTGGCCTGGTTCCTAAAATTTAGAAAAAGGCCAATAATACATTTATTTCAGTGGTTCAGTGGGTCTAATTATGTATTCATGAGGTCATACATATCTTGGGGCCCCATGGACCGATTCCCCACAAAATTTGGATTGTAGGGGTTTTTCATCATGCTCGGCCAAAATATGGTATCAAAAATGGTAAAATACAAAAATAGAAAATTGATGTCACGCTGTGAACAGGGCTCTGTAAATGTATTTTCTTTATGCTTGCCCATTCTCTCTGGGCTGCTTTGCCTAGAATATGTCATGATTTAGAGAGAGACCTTTGAGGCTGCGGTTCCTAATGATTCGGTTCGCTTTTTGCCTCCCAGGCACAGGCGACGCCAAACAAATGATAATAATTGCCCCGAGCATATCCCACTTGCTTTATTTTCCAGTATTGAAAAGTAATGATAATTTGAATAAAATTTTGCAACATTAATATGAGTTGGCCATGCTATTTATGCTATGAGCAGTACATTAATTGAATAATTCATTTCTAATTTATTCTCAAAAAAAAAAGCTTGCCCTTTCATATTTTTTATTTCCCCAAGTAGGCAAGTGTCCGTAAATCCCTATCTGAACGTTTGTTTTGTTTGAAAGCTGTACTACATTCTAGCATGCTTGTTCATGTAATGTTGGCCTATGCAGTATGATAAATCAATATGAATGCTATAAGCCTGTTCACGGTTGTAAACTTCGCACGAGCAGAAAAAGGTCATTTGAGATAAACCATGAAGGTGGCTTTCAAATTCACTGACATAGGCATTTGTGATTTGATGATTATTCATGTATTCCTTTCAAAATATTCATTTTATCACATCCAAGCTGAAGAGTAATAAATAGAACCTTCATAATCACTGGTATTTGACAGTAGCCTATAAAACAATAGTCGAATGTGCCAAAGGCAGACAATAAAGCAGATTTCCAAACTTTATCCCTGATGTACTATTCTAGTCACCTGGTCTATACAATGCCTTTTGTTCTTAGAATTTGAATACTCTACCGGTAAAGCTTACGCAACATCTACATTTGAAAATGATAGTACTTATCCTAATGAAAAATCACAAAGGTCATTTGAGAAAAGTTGATCATGAGCTAACCGTGAACTGGCTTATTGATAACAATTATTGTATTTTAATTCCTGTAATTGCTCAATGACAGGGTATTTTTCATAAGTTTTTTTTCTTGCCATTTTTTATTTTTTATGTGTACAACATGTAGTTAGAGCATCAATGACTTTTTAATCTTTTTTTATTTAAAGACTTGGCCAGAAGTAAAATTAAAATTGACAGATTAATATCAATCAAACTATTCCACAGAATTCAATGAGATGTATGTGTGACTTGTGTTTCTGTATAAAACCAAGCAGTTGTACGTCCGTGGTTTAAATCTTCTTCATGCATTTCCCTTCATTCTTTTATTCCTTTTCCTTCTTCATTCTCATTTCCTCCATGTTTGCGCCTTATATCTCTATTCTTCATCCCCCCCCCTCGATCTCTCTTCACTTATATCTCATAGTCCTCTGTTTACTCTTGTCATTTTTTTACAATTTGTGATGGTTATTACTGTAATGTATATACAGTTATGCTCAAAAGTAAGTGAACCCCACCACACTTCATCATGCCGTGTTGAATGAAGACAACACTACAATATTCGGCAAGTCCACAGAAACAAAGTACCGGTATATTGAATATAATATTTTATCCCTGGACTTCACAATTATAAACCTAAACATGGCAGACCCTGAACACTTTAAATTATGTTCTGGCGGGGCTCACTAGCTTTTGAGTACCACTGTATCTCCTATTTATCGTGCAAACATACTGGCCCAAATTCACAAAGGTGGTTTTGAAAACCCACTGTTGAGTCCATGGTTTATGCAGATTTCCTGTATAAATTACGCTTAATATACCGCGTATCGGGCGCGTTTATAAAAAATGTCCAATAAGGATGCACGCTTTTGTCACAGTGCGCCAAATTGACGCCTGTTGCCATGGTTAAGTACGCTATTTTAAACATGAGTCCACTGTTTTGAATTACGGAGTCCATTCTTCAAACAGTGGACTAATGAATAAAATAGCGTGGATAACCACGGCAACAGGCGTCAATTTGGTGCACTGTGACAAAAGCCCGCATCAGCATTGGACATTTTTTTAATATACGCGGTAAATAAGCATTATTTATACAATCATGGGTTTTCAAAACCACCTTTGTGAATTCGGGCCACTAAGATGGATGAAGCCATTCATTTGTTTACTTACCAGGTAGTAGTTATCTCTGAAATTCATACTCTGAAAACCTTCATAAGTTATTCTTAAGTAGGATTTTTTTTTATTCTTGATAACAAGCTGAATAAAGAATGAAATTCATCATGGTGTTTCTCCTTCAAGAATACAGTATTATGCATATGAAAGGCAAAATAATTTATTCTAAACAGTCATTGATAACACGTGTACATTTACATAATGAATCATTGAAATTGTTATATCTATTCTCTAATAAGTTCAGAACATTTCATTTGAATGCATAGGAAAGATCTTATCCCATGATTTACATGAATCACATGGAATATACACAATATTTGTTAGCCGTGTTTAATGTGGATTGCAAACATACAAAAATGTTAGCCTGTCCTCTATAATCTTGAAATAATTGGTTATAAGCAGAAAGGCAGATCTATACACAATTACATGTAAGGTCTTATGACACATGATCATAAAGACGAATAAACCATTTATTTGTCAACAGCGATAGTAGCGAGGTACCACGAGCTTTCCTTGTTTTAATAGAAAATTATTAATAGTACTGATAGGCTTCAAGATTAATACACTCTTTTCTCAACTCATTGATGTGTTTAAATGTCCATAATTATCTAATAAAATCTATGTTTAACTATTACATGCAATTTGTTCCGTACACAGCTGTACAAAAGATGTAATAAATAACTATGTTCCTATTTTGTACATACACACAGGAAATAAAGACTGTCAAAGAAATCTGGTTATTAAAGCTGGTTGTCTACTTTGAAATAATGGCTGTATTGGATGAATGGAAGCTGGTAGAAAGTAGAGAAAGATATACTTTGAAGAGGAAGACTGGAGAGAGGGGGGGGGGTAGCATGGAGAAAAGGACTGGAGGGAAGGGAAGAAAAGGGAATGGAGAGGGGTAAGATGGGAAGGAAGGAGAGAAAGAGTGAGAGAATGTGGTGATAGAAGAGGAAGAGTTGGACGGGAGAGAGAGGGAAAAGAGTGGAGGAGGGAAAGAGTGGCGGAAGAGGTGAAAGGGGTAGTGGGGAGAGAGGGGTAGTGGGGAGGGAGGGGAAATGGGGGCGGGTTAGAAGGGAAGAAAGGAGGGGAGATGGAGAAAGAAGATGAGAGGAAAAGGAAAGAAGAGCAGAGGAATAGTTGCAAGGGGGAGTGGAGAGGGGAAGGAGGGAAGGTGTGAGAGAATATGGTGATAGAAGAGGGAGAGAATATGGAAAGAGTGGTGGAGGGGTGGAAAGAAAGGTTGAGAGAAGATGGTGAGAGAAAAGGGAAAGAAGAGTGGTGAAAGGGTGTTGTTGTTTTTATTTCCTTTTGAAAATGGAGATCAAAGAGCATAATTTAAAAACACAAAATAGTTATATAGATTCATAAGCAAATATGAAAATTTAAATTTATATGGCACAAAACTTAAATTTACAAAGTTTAAAACAAAGTGAATGGCAGCATAATTTTGATAACCCATTAGCTACAACATCTGCATCTCCAATATAGTTATAGGAGTTACATGAAATGCAACATAATATATGAAACATGAAACCTTTCTAATCTAATATAAAAATCAATATCATATGATTGCACATAATCTACAAAATAGAAAATGTAATTTAATGTATGTTGAGAATAATCTACAAATTCATGATCATTGGAAGGCATTTTTCAGTTATAAGGTACCTTAACAAAACTTTGTGTTGTGGCTTTCAACAGGAATCCCTCAATGATATTAAAGCTTCTTTCT
This sequence comes from Lytechinus pictus, assembly GCF_037042905.1. Classification (NCBI taxonomy): domain Eukaryota; kingdom Metazoa; phylum Echinodermata; class Echinoidea; order Temnopleuroida; family Toxopneustidae; genus Lytechinus; species Lytechinus pictus. The sequence continues at coordinate 2,896,895 of NC_087257.1, read as the reverse complement.
CAACAGCTTTCCTTCATTCCACTCTCTCAGATGAAATGTGTGGATTAGTGATGAAAAGATGCCAAAAGACAGTGTTCTGAATTTTGTTACAGTGCCTTAGGTAAAATACATAACGTACATGCCTGGAAAATAGAAACTAAAGATATTGTAAAGGACTATTAATGGACTTAATTTCAGTTTCAGTATCTGTTTGACTTTTTCTAAAACAGATGAGGCAACTCAGAGAATTCAATTTATTTTGCTCTGAAATTGTAAGCACACACTTTTTTCAAGGGAAAACGTATATCAAGAAATTTTCAACATTCATGTCTCAAAAATATTTTTTTTACATAAAACCCCCATATCTTTAGAATAACGTCAGCTGCAAGAAAGAATCTCCATTATAGCCATTCATTATAATTGTATAAAAAGAAAAGAAATAAAAGATCATGATACTTCCTTCTCACTTGATGACAGTTTGATGCTTGAACAGTGCAAGAATCAAAGTAAAAGCAAAGAATTTAATTGAATGGTAGGAAATAAAGATGAAAGAAACATTTCAACTATTCTTTTCTGGGACAAATTGTTGGCTCTGAAAACTTTTCTTGGCTTGGATTGGCTGAGCACAGGTGTCTGACTGTTACTAGTAAACTGCAACTTATCAGTGAGGGCTTCTTAAAATGTACCCCTGGTATGATATTTGCACATGTTCCTCTGTCAACTTGATACATAAATGAGCGATGTGCAAGAAATGCCAGTCTTATATGCAGCAGCTTGGCAATTCCATACGATAATCAACCTTTCTGTACATCTGACCCCCACCCCTTTCACTCTTACTTCACGCCATGTAATTATGAAATACTCAACCACGATAAGAACATTACAACATTCTACGTGAAACAGTAAAAAAAAAAAAATCTTTTTAGGAAGGTCTGACATACAGGGGTTGAATATTCATATTTTGATGGAATTACTTAGCTAACTCTCATCAGGTGGATCCTCACAAAATTAGATTTAGAGACAATATGTGTGTATAATAAAGGTTTGACAGATGTGTATCAATCAGATATGACTATTTACATCCAGGTCTGACCTTATCATCATCATCCAGAATCCGGGCTGAAGTTCATACATGTAGGTCAAATAATCCTATTTCTATCACAAGGTCACTACTATCAATCAAGGTTTTATCTTTGTTCTTATTGGAGATGAACGACTTTCATTGGACAAGACGATGATATCATAAAGAAAAACGTTGGTTCCTGACCCGGGCTGAAGTTCATAGGTCGTATAATCCTATTTCTCTCACAATGTCGCTATTATCAATCATGTTTCTATCCTAGGTCTTATTGGAGATGAACAACTTTCATCGGACAGGACGATGATATCGTAAGGAAGAACGGTGACTCCTGACCTGGGCTAAAGGTCGTAGGTCGTATGTTGTAGACCCCACTAGGAATGTCTTCTAACTCCAGTATTGTGAATCCATTCCTGAAAGGTGTAAAAAGACAATGAAATGAATCCTTAAAGGTAAATTCCAGTTCTGGTAACGATCTCAAAATGACTTTACAGAATCTACATGTAATATAATGACCACCCAAGTGTCTGTTTGTATGAATAAAAAATATGTGCCAAAGGATTCTGGAAGAAATTGTGTAATTGCTGAGAAATAAGCAAAATAAGCGCGGATTCGATCACTTCCGTCGGGTCTTTATTCCAGCAATAATAATACACTGTCCCACGTGTGCCTATCTGTGTTGGCGGTCTTCAGTGTGATCGTATTTCAGCTTAGATTTTATGATTTCACAAAGTTAAGTTTATGTAACTGTACCAGATCTAGATCAACGATGATATAGTCATACTTAAAGGACAATGAAACTCTTGGAGCAAGTTAGCTTTTGTGAAAGCAGAAAAATCAAAGAATAAGATCAACAAAAGTTTGAGTAAAATAGGACTAGCAATAGAAGAGATATGAGCATTTGAATGTCGAGATCACTAATGCTATGGAGATCCTCCCATTGGCAATGCGACCAAGATCTATGATGTCACAGATGAACAACTCTCCCCTTTTGGACACTGAAAATATACCCCAAAACATATCTTTTTGCTCATTCTAATCATATGACAAACGATTCATCAATGATATAATGTTGTGAAACCTCTGTACTTGTCCTCTCATAAAAAGAACACATCACCTTGTGATAGACTCTATAAAAGTGAGAATATAAGTGAAATAAGTACTAAAGTAATGAGGAAGTTGTACGTGTGTGACATCACAGATCTTGGTCGCATTGCCAATGGGAGGATCTACATGGCATTAGTGATCTCAATATTCAAATGCTCATAACTTTCTTATTATTCATTCAATCTTCCTCAAACTTTCAACAATATGTTTCTTTGATTTTTCTCTTTGATATGGATTCAGCTGGTTTCAAGGGTTTCATTCTCCTTTAAGCTTGGTTTTACAGACTTTCTCACGAAATTAGTGTTTTACTGCAGCTACTGTAATTTAGCTTTAATTGCATCATGGAAGTCCACACAAGTTTTTCTAATGCTTTTAACTTGTTGCGATGTAATGTTGAGGTACATGTATTTGACGAAAAGAACATACACCTCTCTCACTCGGAATATGAAACATGTGTAATAAATGAAGAAGAAAAACATTACAGGTACAAACTAGAGCAATATCAGTTGTGTCCAGGCTGGTAAATAATTTCACTACCAGGGTCCAATAACTTAGCAAGGAATTGTACATGTACACATGATTTTCATGATTAATTTACTTTTCTGGTCAATCAATGAAACGCAAAAATTAGTTCTTGCTAAAGCTGCAGACTCACGGCCACTTACGGTAGCTGCAGATGGTTACGGAATTTCATCCGTAACTTTGAGATTTTCAAAACTCCTGTTGCATATCTGCATGCATGCGGATCATGCCAATTATGTTACAGATTAATACGGATGCGTATGAATGGTACGGACCCTTGCGGATGCTTATTTATCCATAATAGCCATATGAGTGTAGCGTAAGGGTTATTCAACTGTTTTCCAGAATGGTCTGTAGCATCATTGTTTTTCTATGCTATCCTTGGAATGCTGCGCACGTAACCGCAGCTCTCCTAGAGCCAGGGTAATTATTGTTGCATTTATAAAGCAATCAGAGACTTTTCATCATAAAGGAAGTTTTAAGAACAATAATTAAGTCCATGCAAGTGCAAGTATTTTTTATTAAGTGTTTGTAATATATGAGAGAGTCCTTACCGGTAGTCTCCACTCATCTTCTTCTCAAATCGTGTGCCGCCTTTCCCTTCTGAGGAGACACAGATAACCTCAAAACCTACATGGTAATTCCTAAGGATCATAAGAAATGGTAAAGAATTGAATAAGGAAGCTTATCATCAAGGCATTTCTGCCATCACATCATTATCATTAAAATTATTTTGACAGCAGGGAGTTTTGTCCCAGCATCGTCATCATCACTTTTGTCGTTTTCATTGACATTGCTATCATCGTCATCATTAGAAATAAAAATATTTGTTTATATTCTAACAGTGGTCTAAAGTTGTGGTTAAACTATGGAAAGCCAATTGTGAAATAAATGTCTCATGGTACAGGTGCAATAGGTCTGCTCAAATGACACTCAAATAATACCTGTAAAATGTAGCTAAAAACTGTTTGCTTCAACATTAAAACATGATGAAAGAACACAGTAAACGATATAGTGTTAACAAAGTTTTGAGATTTTCAGCTTCTTGTAATTTAAGCCCACAGTAATGGTTAAAGTTAAACAAGACATTCCTCAATGACTTACTTCCCTTGTAAAAAAGTACCATACAGTACCATGGTATACTATGGTAATACCATAGTATACCATGGTACTGTATGGTACTTTTTTTACAAGGGTTTGATCCTTTTTAGGTCTATAAGCAATGAGTTTCCTCTGGTGCGATCTTGAAAAAATATTTGGTAGACTGTATTGTTGGTGAATATATTCACAGCCCCCTCCCTGTTGCCCCCCCCCCCACCCATTTGATCACCATCCCTTTTGCATTCTCCTGAAAAAAAAACCCCACTCCACCCTCTATGACTTACTTTGGTCCTTTTAGGTCTATAAGCAATGAGTTTCCTCTGGTATGATCTTGAAGGCATACTTGATAGACTGGATTGTTGACGTATGACTCTCTGTTATTAGCACATCCTCCTGCTGTCTTGCCCTTCCATTCACCAGTGATCTGTTATAACAAGAATATTTACAAACCAATATACAGTGTATGTTCATGTTTCAGTATTACTGTGTATGGTCACTATAATTTGATACAGTTGTAGCCACAAATAATTCAAATGTGAAATTCTAACATTTTTAATCTGTACGTTTTTACTCTCTGTGTTTCCACAAAGTTATTCCAATCATATATATATATATTACTGTTGTCATGTACTTTGATACAATTGTTTGTTATAAAGGTCTTTTACTATGGGGGCCAGGGGACATAAAATAACCTACATGTATTAAGTTGCTCTTCCAGGCCCTCAACAGAAATATGAAATGTTTAGTTTGATGTCCTTCAATTTGAATTCTTCTGTATGTGAATATTTGTATTATTGATAAATATATTTTATGTGTCTTATGAAATGTGAGCAATAAGAAGATTCATACGAAACTTTTGTTTTGTGGAAGACAATTAATAAATTAAATTCAATTCACATTCCCTTAACATGTTGTTGCTAATATTTTGAACAACTTAAACATTGAAGTAACTTTAAGGGAAAGATTGTTAACTGTTAATTTGACATTTTCATTACATATAAAATATTCTTTTCATCCCATTGCAGTATTAATACTGGTCATGACTTCAACATTAACTTAACCCTTTCATTTTCTTACCATGTGTATAATACAAAAGTGAAACAATAAAGTAATCATTGGGACATCTCAGTTTATTGTAACCGAGTTATGTTGCACACTAGGCACATAAATGGTCTCTGGTCTCTGTAATTTCACATAATTAACTGAATCTAGCATAGTGCTCCTTTTAGAACATGTTTGGTAATGGTAATGGTTTATTTAAAACATTCAGTAGCAGCCAAAGGCTGAATTGCAGAATCCTTTTACAAATAATAATATAAACATGATAGTAAGTCACATAATTACACAATTCTTAACCCTCAATCACCCGGGGTATTTTGATTCTTGTCATTCCCGGGGGGGGGGCCATTATGGCCCCCCCTTAAGGACGTTCCACAGTTAAAGTGAAATCCATGTCATTTTCACCAAACTTTGCACATAGATACTTTAGAACCTTAATATTCGAAATATGCAAAAATCAACATAGGTCCATGTGCTTGATTTTTTGCTATAGAGCTTCAAAGTTCACCCAAATTGATGTTCTTAAGAATTGCGCATTCAAAAGAATTTGGCATTTTTAGACCGCCCAAGATTACTGCAATGAGTTTAAACATCTATTACTCAGTCAAAATACATGAAAAAGTCATCAAATTTCGCAAGAGAGTTAATAATTGTATCGGTAAAATGGAGAATCTATTTATAATGCTATTTGTTTGCAATTTTAAGTTTAACAGCACTGTCAGTTCTTAAAAATGGCGTAAAAGATAACAAAATCCCAATCTAAAAAATGTGAAATTTCAGTAACAAACTACAAAAGTGCAATAAATGCTGCACTTTATTCAAAATCCATGTCATTTTCACCAAAATTTGCAGAGTTGTAGAGGAAGGTATACCTTAGAGGTACAAACATTAAAAAATAGGGGTTCATGTGCTTGTTTTTAAACTATCAGCATTTTTATTAGAGCAAATGTGCTTTTTAAAACACCAAAAATGCGCCGAATGCTTTGTATCTATATGAAGAAAAAATCAAAACCACTCTACCGTTTGTTCAAACTCGGGGTAACTTTATTCGTGAATCTTGGCAGCACTGCAGAGTAAAGTATTTTAAAATTGTAGATAATTTTTTTTTAATGGTCCATGGAATAATTCAATTTTTTAGCTTCATGAAATAACGCATCGGATCAGCAGTTATAGTGCAGAAGATGGGAAAAATCAGCTCATACCCGCAGCTAATTAATCACCTGTTCATCCATTGTGACGTCTGCGCGCAGAGTATAAACTATGCGCAGATCATAATGCGCACAAACATAACTGTGGAACGTCCTTAAGATCTCGGCCGCTGATCGCTCGAGCGACGCAAAAATTTGCATGCTGGTTGTGTGCGATGTAATCTACAAGGCTGTATGGTAAAATTTTCCAAAATAATGAGATTTTATTTTATATGAATTAATTATGCTAATTTATGCATAAATCATACTTTTTGCTCTAATTCACTAAATAAAGCTCCTAGAATGCTAATTTTTGGTTAAAATATTCTTTGTAGAATTCTTAACAATCGCAATTAAAAAAAACTTCGGTTTGGAAATCAATTTCTTATGTATTTTATTGTTTTATGAATTTCTTATGTATTTCATTGTTTTTTTTACTTTTTGTTTTTTATTGTTTTTTCAATGGAAATCGTTCCAGACTTAATTCTGATCATAAGCAAGGCAAAATTAATTAAATTCAATCAGTAAAAGTAGAAATAATGATACATTTATGAATTTTGGCTAAATACACAATTTGCATTGGATTTGTACATGAAATCACGTTTATGAGCAATTTTGGGTCTGACATGCACTTACATAATGTTGCGTAATGTCGTAACCGCGTATCCGGGCGTCACAAATTTGGTCTCAAAATTTGCACGAGACTTGAAAGTAAAAAGTCAGTGAGCGGCGAGGTCAAAAAATTTTGCGCAGCGGATATATCGCGAAAATTGTCGAGGGGGGGGGCCATTATGGCCCCCCCCCCGGGAGAATTAGGGTTAACAAATCAAAATAGTTATACGATCCCTATTAACAATCTTGCCTAGATAAATAGTATGTAATATATCATGCATTATTTGAAGAAGAAAAGTATACACACTTAAAAAGACAATTCATTTAAAACACACACGCCATGTCCATCAACTTAAACTACGAAACAGGCATTAGAGCAAGAACAGTTTGATTGAGGAGAAGTGAAAAAAGGAGAGGGAGCAGAGATAGAACAGGAAAATAAGATATGAAAGAGAAAGAGGGAGCAAAAGAGGGGAGGAAAGTTGAGTTGAAAGTTGGGAAGATAGGAAATTAACTAGAAGAGGTAGAAATAAGAAGTTTTAAGGCTGCAAAGTTAAAATGTTATGTACCTAACTCCATGAAAAAATATCTAATAAATAAAATAAATAAAAATTCTCTCAAAAGTAACATTTCATCAAATTTTTGTTCAAATCATTACAATCATATCCAAAAGTTCATTCATATGCAAGCACAAATGTAAAAAGAATTTGTTTAAACTTATTTAATTTTATAATAACATAATGGGAGTACATGTAAAGCATAGTCAAATATCTAAATAACAAGTCTCTAATATGACTTACATTCTTAGTGTGCTTGTAAGGATCCACAATCTTTGATAGTTTGAATTCACATGTTCCATATGCCTGTGAATTAACAAGAAAGAAAGAAAAATAAGCAACACACTGAAGTAACATCATAACTTATATTTTTCTTATATCTCAATAGTAAGTGGCTGAATCAAAATTATCTGAGCTTGAATAGCTAATCACGTAGACCTGAGTTGCAAAAAACCCACAAAACTGCATTTATTTTTATGTACAACTTAATTTTCTTATCTATATGATTTATGCAATATTTTTGTTCATAACAGCTTGAGATCCAATCCAGGGTTAAATCTTTGGTTCCAATCTGTACCCCTGAAACCCATAAAGTCATATGTTTCCATGTTTGATGTGTATAAAAAGAGCAGGTTTATGCTCATCTTCATTTAAGTTTGCTCGATATGAAAATTCAAAATTTCAGGAAAAACATGATCAAGTTGCATCTCCAGAGCTGCCAACATTGGGATGATAGAATCCAGAAGATTTCGCTGAGGTATGATTTTGTGAGGGAGCGCGCGGCGAAATGTCCCACGGACGGGAGTTTTGGGTAGCTCTGAAATCTGTTGAATAAATATTCTTGAATTAAGCTTACATCCCAAAAAGTGGTATCTGGGAAATAATCTGTGTAATCTTATACTAAGTGTATAATAGTGACTGATGTAATTCTTCTTAATTGTGAGACTTCAAAGGTAAAAGAAAGTAGTTGCAGCAAATAATTATTTCATGAAAAAGTATTTAAAATCAAGGTTAATTGTCACAATATTATCATACATCTACATGTAGATCTGGCATATTAATGCAAACTTATCTTTGTGAAATCATGAAATCTTGGCTCAAAACAGATAATTCTTATGATCACGAACACAAAAAAGCATATGTGGGACAGTGTATTAAAATTGCTTGGAAAAATACCTGACATTTGATGGAATTCCAAGCTTATTTTGCTCAATTCTCAGCAATCACATATTTTCTTCCAGAGCCATTTGGCACATATTTTTTTATTTATACATATGAACACTTGGGTGGTAACTTTATTGAATTCTGTTCAAACTCATTTCGAGATCGTTACCAAAACTGGTATTATCTTTAATGGTATAGATTGATGAACTCTTATCATTCATTATCATCTTACTTACTCTGAGTGTATAGTGAATGGAATTATTCTTCTCAAACTGTGAGACTATGATGGTATAGATCGATGAACTCTTATCATTCACTATCATCTTACTTACTCTGAGTGTATAGTGAATGGAATTATTCTTCTCAAACTGTGAGACTATGATGGTATAGATCGATGAACTCTTATCATTCACTATCATCTTACTTACTCTGAGTGTATAGTGAATGGAATTATTCTTCTCAAACTGTGAGACTATGATGGTATAGATTGATGAACTCTTATCATTCACTATCATCTTACTTACTCTGAGTGTATAGTGAATGGAATTATTCTTCTCAAACTGTGAGACTATGATGGTATAGATCGATGAACTCTTATCATTCACTATCATCTTGCACAGATAATGAGGGCTGTTGATTCGGGTTCCATCCATGAATGGTCCTGGATCATCTGGTTTGTGGATAGAACAGAGGAAAACATTTCAAGCACGCAACTCCACATAACAAATGTGAGACTCTTTACCTTGCATCTTGCATTTTCTCTGCGATTTTTGAGGAATATTTGTCAACTTCAAGCTGTGTGTATTAAACATTGAATGTGTCTGATAAAGTCAGAAAATGCTGTTTGAATATTGTACATTTTAAAAGTTAGAGTTAAAAAAAAACCTATTTCAATGGCTTTTGCACAAGCTTGAATTGCAAAGGTACACATAATTTCATTTAACATAAAGAACAGCTCTATTGTCAATTGTAGTCTTCCGAAAACCCATGTATTTAAAGAGACATTTTTAATTTAATGCATCCCCTCTCCAAATTTTATTGTGAATGCCTCTAAGAAAAAAATAACTTGTGGGAGGTCAACTACAATTGACTCAAAAAGAATCATTTCAGAAAGAAGGGTTGGTTTAAATCCACCATTGTATAAAATGGTGTAAGAAAAAAATGAAATTGAATTGAGTATATGGGGCCACTACATGTTTGTGTGATGCAACAAATGTTCAATTATGTTAATTGTCTTATTTACTCTAAAACAAATCAATTTCCCTTGTTAGAATGATATTCTCATATAGTTGTATGTACCTTACACACACAAATCTCTGTGGTGCAATCATAACTATAAATATTTCCACATGAAATATCAAAACATTGTTTTTGAAGTTACACATACAGATCTAAACAGTTCAAAGGTGACAATATAAAATCATAACAGTTTTTGAAGCTTGAACAAATAATATCTAATCAAAAACTGCCTTGACACTTATTGAAAATTACATGATCTCTGACTGTAAATGATAAATTTTCTGCCTGAACTTACTTGGGTAGTAGACCTTCTTCCCTCCTTTGTAGACCAGAAGAGTGATGAACTCTTTGTTGTCTGCAAAGTCATCCTGAATTAGCAAAATAATGTGATGCATAAATTAATTTTAACGTAAATTGAAAGAGAGGGAGGGGGGGTACTTTATAAAACAAAGTTAAGGTAAAGAGACAAACACATGGAAACACAGAAATGAATGCCTTGTAATCATCAATATGTCTTGAATATGTGGTCTAAACCCACAATGGTCTTATATGTACAGTGTAAATGCCTTCCATTTATTATGTTTGATTCAGCACGTAAATTAACAAAGATTCCAAATAATGAATGTTTGATTTTATCAAAGAGGGCAAAATTAAAGCAACATGTACATGTAGTAACTAAGGTTTCATCGTTAGTAAGCCCACCTGCGTAAATTACTTATATTAACAATGGACTCATTAAATTAGAACAAAGCTGCTATAACTCAAAACTAAAATTCACTATTGACGGATGCATACCTTATCCGTAATATGCCTTGTGAGAAGAATCCACATAGCACCAAGACCTTTGACCTCCAAACGATATTGCGGATTATTACCAATATTGATGTTGTCTTTCTTAGGGCCTTCTGCTGCTGACCACATGCTGAGGAACGAAAGATAAAAAAGACTTAAATGAAAAAACATGCATCTGTACTATTATGAGGTGATATTGAATAAAAAATCCAAGTTAAAAAATTAAAAATATTAGTTTTCATAAAGTGGCTTTTGTATATCCAGAAATCTGCTGAACATCCAATCCCAGATTATCAAGTAAGTGAACACAGACGTAAAACAACTACAACAAATAATAACCATACAACAAATAATAACTATACAAATAAGTCTTGAGCATTGATAACTATAAGCTCCTTTTACCTGAATCTTCAAACTGAAAAATAACTGGTGTGCTTGAGTGATAGCTAAACTCGCAGCGTAAATGTATATCACATAAGATCCATAGTTATCATTTTTACCTTTGTTCTTATTCACCTGACAAAGGCCTGTATCCTAAACCCTGGTGCAATACAAACCATGATAGGTAGCCAAACTTGAAACAATCTCTACAACTGGAAGATCAATTTTCAATCAGGTACAGCATTCAAATGATTACTGAACTGTCTGAAAATAATAACTATAAAAAAATTTCCTTCACCATTACAGTAAATAAAAGAAGCATATAGTATAGCAGATTTTTGACAATATTAGTTTCCAATTCTCTATCCCAGACTAAGACTACGGTTTACTTTACATTGAAACAGAATGCAGAACATGGGCCAAGGAGTTTGGTATAACGATCTGAAGTTCACTCACCCATGCATGATATAGGTATGTGGAAAGAGGGAGGGATTCCAGTTCATATAAATCACATCAAAGAAGTTACATAACGAAGCAAGGTCTATCCAAAATACGCCTGTGGAAAGAAAGAAAACTTCAGATAAAATTGGCAAAGGAGATGTATCACTTGAGAAACTGACAGAGGTCTTGAAGAAAATTAGTGACTGGTCAACACCCACTTTGTCTACTTTCCATTTAGTCTCATTCTTATGGTGGCTCTGAAGTACGGTAGATCAGAGGCGTCGATCCTGGGGGGCAGAGGGGGCGATCGCTCCACCAATGAAAATATTGGGGAGGCAAACAAATCGTTTTGCCCCCCCCCCCCCAATAATTTCGCATGTGCAAAAATAAAATAAGATTGTAATGTTACACAGAAATCAGCAAGCGAGATTGAGATACCAACTTGTTCTTTATTTAAAATCGTGCTCAAAATGTCCGCTTTTCAGATTGGAATATAAATATTTTCAGCACGCGCTTCGCGCTCGCATCATTTCTGTAGCAAAAACCCATACTTTTCATGATTAAATAGGTGAATAGAATGTCCTGTTTTCAGTTCTAAACCTCAAAAGAACTCCCGCTTCGATTTGCAATAATCTTTTGTTGGATATATATCTTGTTTTTTTATTAAAAACGTCCAATAAACTATTTTTTTTTTTTTATATCGAAATATCAAAATTTTCAGCTTGCGCTTTGCGCTCGCATCTAATGTTCTTTTAGATACCCATCTTAATCATTGGTACCAAAAATGCTTAGAATATCAAGCTTTCAGTTCAGAAATTTCAGCTCGCTCTCGGCACTTGCATTATCTGTGTAGTGAGATACATGTATCTATCCTCCTCATGAGTTACTACAAACAGTCGGGCAAACAGTCCGAAACAAGTACCTTTTTCCTGTTTTCATGTCAGTATACTAAAAAATTTTAGCTCACGCTTCGCGCTCGCATAATTTGTTGGTGATATATATAATATAGGCCTATGTATGTGTGTGTGTAGGGGTGTGTGTGATCGAGCGCCATTGGAACGTTGATTCATGATTTTGCCCCCCCATCTGAAAAATGGATTGACGCCCCTGCGGTAGATCACACACGACTAATATTGCTTAGCTTGCAATGAAAATCATAAACTTCATGACTGAAATTGCAAAGTTTGTAACAAAAATTGCAAACTTCAAGACTGAAGTCTTGTGTGATCGACCGTACTTCAGCGTCTCCATACATTCTAGTTTGCTTACTAACCATTTGGTCTAATTGCCATCTAGTCTATTTCCAATTTTGTCTAATTTTGATTTAGGTCATACCCATAACATCTAACATCTACTTGGTGAGATGAACCGACAAAAAATACAAATAACAAGTAGTTGAAGTGGAAGTTAAACATCTGGGGCACTAGACTTAATGGCAATTAGACTAAGTAGGTATCAGATCTAGTCGAGTGTAGACCAAACTACAAAAAGACCAAACTGGTTACGCCCATGTGGTATAAGACTATTTGAGATGTAGACCAACTTCTTGGAGACCATGTGAATATAACCAAATATAAAGTGCTGCACAAGTGCTACAGTACTTGCAGCAGTTACCTTAGAAGATTTACAACCTTATGAATGTTTTCCATGTTTTCTTTATTACGTTTATTAACTTCACATTAACTTCATATTCAAAATGAAGTGTCAGAGCACTGATGTCCTGTGTCAAGACATTAATCTATGTGGCTGTTCTCACTACGTTCCTAAAACTAGTTTACTGCAAACTAGTTTAGTGGCAACTAGTTTAACGCGTAGTGAGAACGGTCAAAGCGATCTTGGAAGCGATCTTCCAAACCAGTTTGGAAAACCACCTCGCGATGTAGTTTCAAGATCGCTTTGCCTCGTTAAACTGGTTTTATCGTGAGGACACAACCGTTCTTCGGGAAGCGATCTTCGCACATTTTGAGTGCGCTACTCCACACGACAGGTGTAGAATGCCTATGCTGCGGTTTTGAATTTTGCGCAAAACGTGTCACCCCACTAAGAGCGTTTCCATAGCAACAAGAGCTCTTTACGTGAAGTGATTTTGAAAACCACTTTCGTGTGATCGAGTGGGAACGCTAGCAAAGCGATCTTCCAAAGTGGTTTCCTGAATCGGTTTCCAGTAAACTAGTTTTAGAAAGCGTAATGAGAACGGCCTCTATATTTGTCACATGTGATCCCAGTTGGGTAAAAGGGTAGGCCTGCTTGGCAGGAACTAATTCCTTGAAATTCTTGTGCTCTATACAGTGCGTCCCACAAAAAACGAAACCGAGATTTATCGATGATTTATCATAACTTAATCACAAATACAATAGATAAATGACCTACCATTGTAAAGCTTAGAATCTCCTCTTTCATCTGAAATTACTTAGATTATTTCTCCTTCACGCATGAGTGAGCAAAAACAATTTGAAGAGGGGATACCAAAAAGTCATTTGGCGGGCTGTATCTGGGTTTCAAAAAGAAAACCACATTTCTAAAAAGTTCAATATCTGCTCTTTAATTTGATACCTCAATTACAGAAAATGGTCAAGAAATAAGAAAGTTCTGGTTATTTTGCTCACTCATGCGTAAATGAGGAATAATCTAAGTAATATCAGATGAAAGAGGAGATTCCAAGCTTTACATAGGTAGGTCATTTGTCTATTGTATTTGTGATTAAGTTATGATAAATCATCGCTAAATCTCGGTTTCGTTTTTTCTGGGACGCACTGTATAATCAGGTTTATATTGAATGTCCTTTCAAGCCACACAGTTTATAAAGTGACATGCGCTTTATAAGAACAGAATCATGCTAACCATTATCAAACTCCTGTGCATTCTTAGGGTCAAAGTTAAGTGCTTTCTGAAGTTCAGGAGTCCAGTTCGTTGTGTCTGCTTCTGAGAATCTTCCTTTCCATCTAAGATGACTCCATGGATTCTTGAGTTGAAGAAGCTTCTTACCCTGTCAAGGATATCAAATAAATAAAAAAAATCTGAATTTTTCTGTTAATCATAAATATAAAAAATGCTAATTTTTGGTCTCTTCATTCTTTTATGAAAAAAGAATTCCTATCAAATTGCAGTTTTTTTTTTTTTAATACCCTAAGTATTCTCGATATTGTGTTTAGTATTGTATTTTCAATGGAAATCATTGGCGCTCATTATTCTGATCATGAACAGCATGAAATCAATGACTGTGCAAGACTTGATATAAGAAATAATAAAACATAGTACAAACCATCTCAGGTTAAATATTACCAAAACAAATGTCGAGGGGGGGGGGATAATAAGAGCCCCAAGAGTATGCTTGAATGGCCATTCACAGTGCTAAAGCTGCAAGGATGTTGAAATTATCCTTCAATGTTTGAATAAGTTCTCAATCAAAGTATTTAGATTATCTTCCAATCGATAAAGCTGTAATAATTCTAAGTACGTGAAGACCTTACTTGTATCTCTCTTATGTCTAGCATTGCGTATGCATGAGTAGGGACAAGTCCTGCCCGATCGGCCTCTGCCTCAGGTAACATCCCTGTTGCAACCGTAGCGAGAACGTCCCCTCTGTGGAAGCGCTCATAGAGCTTCTTGAACACCTTGTCAGCATCAAAGTCAGGAGAGTTTGTCCTAATGGCCACTCTCTCAGGGATCCAACCAGTCAGAGCATGAAGGTCAATGTTCTGATGAAAAGATAAAAGGGGCAACAGATCATACTGAATCAGGAAATAGATATTGGTACATTCAAACTCATGCATGCATCATTTCCTTGACAAGTCTACGTGCCATTCTGTTTCCAAAGGCATGCAGTGTACTTCTCCTATGCCACAGGTTATGGCAACTACTTTAAAATTGGAGGGTAGATAGGGGGTAAAGATGATATAAAGAAATCAAATCAAATCAAATGATTTAACTTGTTGAGCTTGAATTGATAGATAACAAGACAAAAACTAGTTGGTGTCTCAGAAAGCTTTACGCTGCAGTCACATTTCCCCTACGGCCGCCGTACCGCGAGCCAAAAACAGCCGTTTAATCTAATTTTATTCAAACCACCCATATGTAGCTGGGACAAAAAATGTTAAAGCAGCTGTTTTCGACTTGCCGTATGGTGACTGTAGGGGAATTGTGACTGCAGCGTTATGCACGACTAAAAAACATTCTTCTTAGATGCTGTACTCAAGAACATACCATCAGAAAGTGTCCTCAGTCATGCACATTTGTAACTTACAAACAAATGTATGAAAAAACCCACAAGGGTCCCGTTGCATCAAAGTTACTATTATGGTAACTTTGCCATCCAATAAACTACCATGGTAACAGTGCTAAGCAGCCAATCAGAATCAAGGATTCCACGAAAGATACCATTGGATAGATGTCTACGGGTTGGCCTACCACAAGGTATTTTTCTTTTTGGCCATTTCCCTCATTTTCTTTAATTTGTTTGATGAAGAATTGTTATTTATACATTGTTCTTCACTGTCTATTTCATGTATATTGTAGTTTTGTCTGATCTCTTGAGGAGAAATAAATGAAAATGAAACTGATAGCAAAGTTTAACAGGGCCCAGAGAGTCAACTTTGAACCCGACAATTCATTCACTATTTGAAGAACTTACTGAGTTAGAGCCTGGGAAATCATATCCTCCCATGACCTTCATGTAAGCCTTCTCCAGCAGCGATACCCAGAATTCATTGCGGTTGGAAGAGAATGAACACAAGAGGTCGCCATGCTTGTCCGCAGGAAGATAGTCATCAATGATCACCTATACAGTAAAAGTAGATATAAAGTCATTATTAATATTCATAAATGTTTCACAAGGAGATAAGGGAACTGCATGGAAGCAGGTAATTGTTGAGATGAGCTGTAACTCTAGATTATGGCAAAACGCATTGATGGGTTCTAAATAAGCTTTTTCGGTATTGATATTTTCAATACCGGTATTACTAATTGCTTCAATACCGGTATACCGACTAATACCGGTGTAAATTCCCAATTCATTGTGCAAACAGTGTCCAATGTTTGTTTAGCCCTGATATGGCCTCGGATAAAGAGTGGATGCTTGCGGTCAGCTGAGGAATGCTCAGCATGGTCCGTTCTCATTGACAGAAACTTTCTCAAACATATTTTCATAGATTAAAAAAAATTAAAAATGACGAAGTTGAGACTTGTCTTGAGCCTTGCAAGTCACCACTAACCTTAGATTTTCAAATGGAAATAATCATGATTTGTTTATTAAAGAGAGATTAGAAAATGAGAAATTATCGTATTTCAAGTCCCAACTATTATAAAGACCTGAGCAAAAAGTTATACGATCATGCTCTCTCCCGGCCCCACCGAGACGGCGAGAGAGAGTTACCTGTGCACGTGCGCGAAATTATCTCAGCAAGCACGTGGTACAATTTATTAATCCTATCTCCATGCTGAAATGAATTAGATGTAGTCAAGTTACCAAATGCTATACCGCACCTACTCACTGCTATTTTGCTAAACGTGTGTACATGCCCCAAGTTCCAAGCACCAAATTCCCTGCTGAAACAGTCAAGGAGATTTGCGTGATTTTCCCTTCACCGATTTGGCCCCACTCATTCACATTTAGATACGCCCCTTTTTTTACCACTCACATCAACACGTGTTCGTCGAAGGTTCAAAGTTTGTCGACCTCAAATTTTGACATCTCGTAAATAACTTTTCTTATGTCCATTGTGTTGAACCCCCCCCCCCCCTCTTAGCTAACTCCCTTCAGGCCATGTTTTCTCCCTCTTGTGAATCTCCACAGTAAAAACCTCCCCCTTGACTTCTTATCCCGCGGCCGCCTCTTTCTCACTCTTTTTTCTTGATTTTGTTTTTCTTTATCTCCCAGCCCCTTAATTCCTCACTCTCTCTTTCCCATCGGCCCATCCTCTCCCCGTCACCACCCCTCTCTTACCACAAACAATCAACATCCTCCTCTTCTCCGAGTCTCGATCTTCCCCCCTTTTTTCTAATTCTGTCTTTTGCCCCCCCCCCCCCAAGTCCTGGTCATCAATACTTTTTCATTTTAATAATGTCAATTCTATCTTTCACACATGCCAAAATTGAGTTGATCATCTTATCACGCCACCAGTCCATCATAAATTTAAATTAAAATCAATCCAATAGTTTATTTCATTTTATTCATGACCGCACATGCACAAAAAGGATACATCACCCATCACAAATCACACAAATATTCCAGCCATTTTCTTCCATTCACGATCACTTCACAGATCATTTTCAAAATAAACCAAGAGGGATGGCGTAACATTTTGTTTCCATGTTTTTTATTTATTTGTTATTATTTTTTATATTTATGTATGTATTATTTATTATTTGGGGGGGGGTGTCAAACGACTTTTGTAGCAGGCTGCATAAAAGTAAACTTGTCATAATTGAAACAAGTTAAGAGCAGTCCGAGAAAAAAAACTTTCACTAAGAAAAAAAAAGTGTTAATCCATGTGGTTTGTCTGTCGATGCCCAGCACCCCCTCCCTCCCCCCCCCCCAAAAAAAAAAAGTTAAGAGCAGTCCGAGAAAAAAAAACTTGCATAAAGAAAAAAACAAGTGTTAATCCCTGTGGTTTGTCAGTCAACGCCCCAAGGTTGATACTTCGTTGAAGACACCACGTGGTCAAAAGGCAGGCTGGGGAGTGTTTCAAAAAGAGTTTTGTCGGTGATTTTGTTTGTTTATAGAGGGATGTTACAAGCTATGACAAACCCTCGCATGTGATTGGAGGAAAGCAAATCTGTTGTTGAAACCACTGAAAAATCTTCATGAAATGCTCCCCATCTCGATCGGCTTCGTTTGTTTTCTGTAGCTGTGTGCACAAGTGCATGCAGCCGATATGCACCCCATGTAGGCCTAGCTACGTAGCGGTGGGGCCGAGGCCTTATGCAGCGGCTAGCGGAGCTCAGACATTAGTTCAGGGGCGATGTATTCATTTCGAGGTTAGATTATCGGATTCTGATTTCATTAAATACGTTGAGAGAGCCAAACAACTTATTGTTTTGGCTTAATTTTACTGTAAAAATACCCATAGAGGACAATACAGAAGAAAATACCGGTATGATATTTTCAACTTTTGGTATGACGGTATTTCGGTATTGAAATTTTAACGGCGGTATCCATACCGGTATGCCGTTCATACCGAACGGTATTACTAATACCGGTATACCGAAAAAGCTTAGTTCTAAACCACAAAAAAATGGATTCATAACATTCCATTTGCTGTGGTGATTTTCTGAAGCCCCATACCAGTTTTCAATTTATATATTGGTGAAATTGCCATATACATCATACATTTGTTTTTAGTTAAAAATTGGACGCAGAACAAGTTACTCAGATTTAGCACTATGCCCATCTCATAATTTGGGTACCAGAGTCGATCAAAGGAAAATTGGATTCTTACAAAAATTCAATATTTGAGTACGGTATGATCATTTGAGCACATTTCAACGTCCTGTCATGTAATCCGTAATTTACAATTTTCGATATTAGGTACTTGGCTTGTGAGTTGTTTTACTTTTTTTTTTGGGGGGGGGGGGGGTTTTGCAGTTGAAGATTACAAAAAAAGTGTTGTTCGCTCATGAAACGCATTAAAAATTTGACCATTGATAGGAAGCGAACAGTTCCAGAGATACGATGATCTGATGCTTGAGTTTTTTAGTATTCGTGCATTCTACTTTTCTAACCAGCTGGTTAACAGATGCAGATTAGTGCATAACTTATTGGGTGTGTCGAATATTGGGTACAAAGGAAAGCAGCTTGACATCACTCTTTCCTAAACAAACTCCCTAGTGATAGCTTCTTTGTTTAACGCTATCGAACCTTCATTTCCCTAAAGGAAATTTTTGAAAATGGTGATCTGTGAAGAAATTCTCTGTAGATGCTCTTGCCAAAATTTATCCGACAATAGCACATTTGGGTTGAATATTTGTGTATAGTCCCACAAATGCAGAGCATATAACTCACAGCAAGATAGAGTGGATTGGGACAATCACTTTCAGAGTTTCTTCCTTAAATCAATTTAAAAACATAACCAGTTCCTGTCGTTGAAACTATTGACTTACAAAGATTTTCAGAATAATTTGTGCAATCCATTTTTTTGGGGGTGGTTATGTTTTTATTGGAAACTAAAAAACAAGGTTACACTACAACAATATAGGTTTCTTAAAGGACAAGTCCACCCCAACAAAAAGCTCATTTGAATAGAAAGAGAACAAGTGGAATGCCTCTGGCCGTCTCACCTGCATCACGCGATTCAATATAGCAGCAGTGCTGATTTTGAAAACTACTATAACTCGCACAAGATGTTCAGTGATACTTGGTTACTCTTATTTCCACGTTTTATGAACTAGACCAATACACTTATAGAGATATGATGGCAATTCAACAAATACCCCCAACGTGGCCAATGTTCTTTGACCTTACATGACCTTTGACCTTGATCATGTGACCTGAAACTCGCACAGGATGTTCAGTGATACTTGATTACTATTATGTCCAAGTTTTATGAACTAGACCAACACACTTTCAAATTTATGGCTGTAATTCAACAAATACCCCAATTTGGCCAAAGTTCATTGACCCTAAATGACCTTTGACCTTGATCATGTGACCTGAAACTTGCACAGGATGTTCAGTAATACTTGATTACTATTATGTCCAAGTTTCATGAATCAGATCCATAAACTTTCAAAGTTATGATGGTAATTCAACAGATACCCCCAATTCGGCCAAAGTTCATTGACCCTAAATGACCTTTGACCTTGGTCATGTGACGTGAAACTCATGCAGGATGTTCAGTGATACTTGATTAACCTTATGTATAAGTTTCATGAACTAGGTCCATATATTTTCTAAGTTATGATGACATTTCAAAAACTTAACCTTAGGTTAAGATTTTGATGTTGATTCCCCCAACATGGTCTAAGTTCATTGACCCTAAATGACCTTTGACCTTGGTCATGTGACATGAAACTCAGGCAGGATGTTCAGTAATACTTTATTAACCTTATGGCCAAGTTTCATGAACTAGGTCCATATACTTTCTAAGTTATGCTGTCATTTCAAAAACTTAACCTCAGGTTAAGATTTGGTGTTGACGCCGCCGTCGCCGCCGCCGCCGCCGCCGCCGTCGCCGTCGGAAAAGCGGCGCCTATAGTCTCACTCTGCTATGCAGGTGAGACAAAAATCAAACAAGCATAACACTGAAAATGTCATCAAAATCGGATATAAAATAAGAAAGTTATAATATTTTAAAGTTTCGCCTAATTTCTCAAAACAGTTATATGCACATCCTGTTCGGTATGCAAATGAGGGGACCGATGACATCACCCATCACTATTTCTTTTGTATTTATTATATGAAATATTTTGATTTTCTTGTCATTGTCATGTGAAACAAAGTTTCATTCCTCCCTGAACACATGGAATTCCATTATTTTAACATTTTGTGGTTCAAGCAAGGGTGTCCTAATTGTCAAATTCGTGAAAATTGAAATATTGTATAATTCAAACAATAAAAAACAAAAGAAATAGTGAGTGAGTGACATCATCAACTTTCTAATTTGCATGTCACTGAGTTGAGCATAGAACTGTTTTGTGAAAAATAAGCGAAACTTTAAAATGTCATAACTTTCTTATTTTACATCCGATTTTGATGAAGTTTTCGGCGTTATTCATGTGTGATTTTTCTCTATTTATTTAAATCAACTTTTTTCTGTGGTGGACTTGACCTTTAAGTATCCATGGATTTCTGTACCTTTCTCTTGACACCATTGATCCACAGAATAGCCATATACTTCCCACATGGATTGTAGATTGGTTTGTTACTCCGGTCTTGGGGGTATATAATGCTGTAACACAAAGCAAGAGATACGGGTGGAACAAAAATTCTCATCGGTGACATGAAATACAGGTCTATTCTCATTGAAAGAAACATTGATATTAATTGACATACATGTAGCAATTGCCACAAACGTCTTAACACGATTGTAGATTGGTTTAGTACCCTAATAATACAGGTAAAGTAAAACTGCCACAAAGGGGAACGAGGCATCATTTAATACTAAAAAGACTGGAAGGCTTTTCCATGATAAATCTGTAATATGCAATTTGTTACACAAAATTTGCATTGTAAGCGGTTCCCAAACTCGGTATTACAGATATGATCATTGAAATATGTAAGGGAGAGTGTGAATATGTGTGTAAGACAGGGGGAAAGAGGTGGAGAATGAGAGAAAGAAAGAGAGAAGTTGACAAAAAAAACTTACTTTGTAAGTAGATGTTTCTTGAACCTTCGTTCATAATTGGCTGATATCGCTAATGATGCAAGGAATGAACAGTCCTGAACAATCGTCTGTAAAAGAAATTTTATAAATTTACTTTATACTCATAACTGATCCAGTAAACTGATTAAAGATAATTTACCAGTTTCCTTAGTACATTTGATGAGTTGTGGATAATAACCGATTCATTTGTGTATCAAATTTTCCAAATGCATATATGATACTATTAAACCCACTTGATATTCCAATGACAAGAGATCAACATCTCTGCATACTTCCTGTATAAGAGAAATCAATTTTGTTATTTTCTTACCAAGGATAATACGTTGTGTCGGTGCAAGAACACGCTTAACCCTATCTAAACTGGGCTATTTAAGACCAACATATACTGGGGGGGTCAATTTGAAACCCCCCCCCAGATCTTGGCCGTTGATTGCGCGAAGAGCCAGATGTAAACTACAAGAATGTATAGTAAAATTTTCAAGAAATTAATTGCTTATATTTTTCATTAATGAATTATGCAAATAAGCGTATGAAATTTGCCCTAATTTTGTTTTTTTGTTTATGTTTTTGCCTTTAACTCAATTTATATAGCTAGTAGAATGCTTATTTTTGGTAAACGTATAGATTTGTACATTTCCAACAAAAATCAACAAAAAATTGCTGAAAAATAATTTATTTCCTATGTATCTTATTGTTTTTTTAATTCTTATGTAGTTCTCTGTTTTTCCAAACCTTTGTTTTTTTCGATGAAATTTGTCAGGGACCCTTTTGCAATCATAAATAACATAAAATAAATCCATCTAAAACAACAAAAGTAAAAATAATCATACATTTATGATATTTGGTTGAAAAACACAATTTGCATTGACTTTGTACACATAATCACGTTTTTGAGCAATTTTAGGACCGACATGCGCTTACATAATATTGTGTAATTTCGGAACCGCATACCCGGGCGTCACAAATTTGGTCTCAAAAGATGCGCAAGACTTGTAAGAAAATAGTCAGCGAGCGGCGTGGGAAAAAAATTTGTCGAGGGGGGGTCAAATTGACCCCCCAGTTTATCAAGGTTTAACACCACACTTTTGTGCATTGCATGCATGCAAAAACGCCCTTGCATAAGGGCATTGCGTAAGGGTGTTTCTACACTAATGGGGTGCGCAAAAAAAAAATCTAACAGCGTTCTTTCATCAACACGACAGATAGTACCGAGGAGATTAGAAAATCAGAGGACAAACTGACAAATGATAAGGACAAACTTCCATTTGCCATTTACACAATTATATTATAAAGGAATTTGTAAATTTCTCCAAGAAGTACCTTGACCCTTTGGCTGGTAAATCAAAGGACAACACTGAGGGTATATCATTACACTCAACATGGGTGATCTAGATGGCTAGCTCTTAGGATTTAGGAATTCACAAACCCTTGAACTCAAAATTTGAATTTCAATTTAACTTTTACTTGAAAAGTTTCTTGCACTTGAATGTTGTATCTTACCTGTCTGACACTGAAGCTTGATACGGCGTAGATTAGTTTAGGATCACTGCAAATATCAGATGGACGCACCCACTTCCCTAACCTATCCTTCTGTTTAGTGCACAAGACAAGCTTGCCGTCTTTATCCCTATGTTAGAATATATGCACATACATGTTAATAAGCAAAACCTACACAAGCAAACATTGAGAAAAAAATAATGGGGTGCTACAAGAAAATTGTAACTGATTGCAAGTCCATTTTAGGTCTAAAATCATTAGAAAGTCATGCATTTCAATGAAAATTTGCAATGCATTGATGGTCTGCTTGTTGCCTCAACAAGTATGAATTGATTGGATTTAGTCAAAATGATATATCACTTGTAAATTTGGATAAAAAAATTTGCCACTGATTGCTAAAATCTTCTTGCAACACCCTTCAGACAATCATTTAATTACAAACACACAAAAAATAACTTATATTATTAACAAAATCTGGACAAGTCTCATGGGAAATGCAGTCCACTTGTTGATAGGGATATATAAAAAAAGCATCAAGGTAACATTTTGTCAACCTTTGCCTTGCACCGAGAGGTGGTTTGAGGTGAAGGTGAAAGACAAGAAGATAATGAAGGAGCAAGTGGAGGAGAGTAACAAGCGTTGGTTGAGGGTGGGGTGGGGGATGCACTGAATTGTGCTATGTGAAAGGAGGGGGTAACGAAAAAAGAAATGATGTAAAGTGAATCTTGCCATCCACAATCAGCAAGGAGACAATCAGATTTGAAACTATGGACGGCTTGTCAGGAGAAATATCATTCTTTGGAGAGCTGTGCGTTACAAAAGGAAAGGATAAAAAAAGATATTCCTTTCAGAGATATCAGTAGACCTAAATATGTGACCTGCCACTCTAGAACCCACAAAAAGTTGCCGAAAATAAAATTGAGATTTTTATTGAGCATTCTGAGAAAAGGGCATACCAAGCTTGAAAATGATGTATAGCTTGCCAAAACTGATCAACGTAAAAGTTCACACAAGTTTTTTATTAAATATCAGAGGAAATTCAGTGACAGATTAAAAAAAAATTAGGTTTGAAATTTGTGGTTCACTCAAGCATGAGATTGCAATCTCAGTGAAGCTTCAAAGTAGTCCAGGGGTCCGTAACACAAAGCTTAGCAATGATTGCATATTTTTCTACGATTGATTGCATTGACTACAATGTAGAATCAATTGTGAAAATCAAGCATACAATTGATAATTAAGCTTTGAGTTACGGGACCCAGAAGTCTTTTGAACTTAACTTCAAATTTTGACAGTATGGAGGAGAAGAATTACTCTTTCAGATCAGCTAATATGTCCTAACTCTCACATTTTGAAGACCAAATTTCTGTTTAAGCTAACTACAGAGAACCTTCCCTGATGACCTACTGTATTGTCGGTTTCGAGGTGATAAATCACATGGTTCCATTGAACCTCTACCATTAGTGATTTATGTCACAACTGGCTTTCCATAGTTAAACCACAACTTTAAACCTGAGTTTAAGTTAAACCGGACTTCAGAATACGGGCCTATATGTTAGATGGAATTGTTGCAGGAGTAAATGTCGTGTCACAAAATCACATACCTTGAGAGCTCCAAATGAGAATGTAAAAGAGAACTTACGTAAAGGGCACAGGGTAGGCAAATCTCTCCTTGAGGTCTGCTTGAGACATGAATGGCAAATATGACCGTCCATTGATTTCAGAGGTTTTTCTGTGAAATAGAGACAAATAATTTTTTTCTTTGAGGACATGTAAACAAACACAAGAGAGCATATCAGAATCAGTGATGTAGTTAGAGCCATTACTTCGGAGTCACAAAGCTGCTGGAGTAGACTGTACACGTGACTTGGCCTTGACTACACCCCTGACCACAATATACAAGACAATAATGGTATCTACATGACTATCGATATCTATTAAAAACAAGTTTCAGTTCTACATTTCAGGGTAAAAAATCTAATAATATTGGGTGTCAACCATTTTTTCCCCTTTTATTATCAATTTCAAAGCTGAACTCAAAAGAAATCAAGGTTAATTCCTAGCAAATACATAGCTCTAAATTTAAAGTTCTTCACAGTCTGAAAGTTTGAAAGATGACATTGCATAAGAAAGGAAGGCTCAACCTGATTAAATTCCAAGTTTGTTCTGCTTATTAATCAGCAAATAAGCATTTTATACAATAATCATTTTGGAACATCTTTTTATTTTGAATAAGAACGACCGAGTTATCTTTTGTTCTATTCCAACTCTTCTTTTTTCCCCACCAAGAAATCATGAACTCTATCTACCTGAGAACAGCGATTTCCTCTGGAGTGTATTTACCACCACCTCCTCCTCCACTGCTACCTCCACTGCCACCACCACCACCACCCCTACCAGATGTAGTGGAACTGCCCGCAGATCCACTTGTACTCCTGCCTCTTCCATTCTCCTTAGGGGTGTTTTTACCCGTAGCAGAGGAGGGTGTCTCATTGTCTAGACTGGGAAGGTCATTGGGTATTTCTGGGAGGTTTAGAACGGGATTATCGTTTGGTAGATTCTGGTTCTTGGTAGGAAGCTTGTCCTTCGGAGGGGATGGAAGACTGTTGGTGACGGAAGTCTTCTTCAACGCCTCTGCTCTAAGATTTGAAATTAAAGAGAAAATATATTCAAATTATTCTACTACTTCCCTGAATGAGCAATAGACCTGAGTAAATAAAATAAATATCTAGGATTTGTATAGCGCACGTATCCACCGTATTAGTTGCTCAAGGCACTCCTATATTACCAGGTATATGAAAGGCAAGCATCAATGTCTTCTAATCTAATTCTAAGTTCTTGAAATTTGAAATCTATAAGATAGCACAGTTCACAAACTGCTTATTATCTACATGTAAACAGTTTGTTAATGAAACATAATATGAACTTGAAAAAAATTATTCATTAAATTTATGTAATGATTTATTTATTGGTATATGACCAGTGGCACAGTATACTGAATGGGAAAATTAACAATTCATGAATAACAATATAATTACAAAGCAAATCATCAAAAACATAATTTCAGTACTGTATCATAACATAAAATCTACTTATATATTCCATGGTATTGAAGTGATAGGGAAAGAGGGATAAGCAGAGTGGAGGGGGGGGGGGGCATGAGAGAGGAGGTGGTACTGGAAAATAGAATGAGAAAATTGAGTGAGATAGAAAGAAAAAGAGAAAATGGCGAAGGAGGGTGAGGCGGGTGATATGAAGAACATGAACAAGAACAAAGGCCCCTCTCTATTCTGAAGTCCAGTTTAAATTAGGTCATGGACTGTATGGTAAAATCATCCCTAGTCAAATCTGTCAACATTTTGTTTACATTGTATGTTCCTTGAATAAACTGTTGTTAACCCATTCATTGAATAGTGAATAAACTATAGTTATTGTTCCCAGACGTTTATAAATGAATTGAGCACCAGATATGCAGACAGATCAAACCTCAACTGTTAGAAATTAGTGTTAGTTAAACCACAGCTGTAGACATGGATTTAAACAAAAATTGGACTTCAGAATAAGGGACAACATAGAGTTTTGTACATTGCTATTAAACCTAATTGTGAAATTCAAATAAATATCAACATACATGTATGTGACCAAGCACACCAAAACCCACAAAAACTGGTAGTGTGTGATTTTCAGGAGGAGGACATCAAAAGTGTGTTTGGTCAGAAGGGTGAAATTAAAGTTTCTAGTATTTTTTTGTAAGAGTATACATTTTTCTATTGACTTCAGAAAAAGGATGTTCCAAACAAATCCAAAATGGTTGTTTTGATAGTTTCAATCAGACCTAGATTGATATTCTGACGTTTTGAATTATTTTGCCATTTGTTCTTCTTCCTGAAAACCAAAGTATTTCCCTTATTTTCATATAGATCTCCAATTAATGTTAAAAAAAATGGATGTGCTTAATTAGCGAGACAAAGTTGGAGCCAATCTATTAATGACCCCTTCTAAGATAATTTGAATGAGTTCTAATCCACTTTTTACCATCTTGCACAATATTGTGAGGGTAAGTGTGCTTTAACAGATGTGTCAACTTTAATCCCTCTTTTCTCAAAAGTAACTTTCTGTGGAAGTCAATAGTTTTCCTTTTTTAATAAAGGGTAGGAACATCCAATCAGTGCTGTTATCATTCAAAAATTTCTCTGTCGATATATCGGTAAAAATATCTTACCGATATCGAGAACTATCAACAAAAGAACATTTTATTGATAGGCCAGTTCGAGGTACATGTAAAATTGAATGCGCCACGACAGTTAAGACAAGGCCACATCCCATCCACGTCGGTGCTGTAGCTTTTAGGCTCTCAAAAGTAACACTCTATGGTAGTCAGAATGAATAAAGGTTAGGAAAATCCAATACATAGCATCTTAAAATGACAATTTCTCTTATCACTCAAAAATCATTTATGGTGACTTTTTGTGGGTTTTGTCATGCCTGGTCACATATTGCAAACAACATTCTCTCTTTTTTCAAATATTATTTACCTGTCAAGGGCCTGCTTAGCTAGTCTATTTAGCTTGGTCTTCTGTTCTGGACTACTTGTTTTACTCTAAAATAGTATAAAGAAAATAGCATTAACACATTAATATCTTTAGTTCTTGTGCACAAATGCAAAATGGAGGATTTAATGGCAAACACAAAATGAAGCTGGGAGAAATGAAAAAAAAATAGATTGAAATCTTACATTTTGGTATTACTTTCAATCCAATCTATCCTGTATTTGGTACAGCACATTTTTCCTGCAGCGTTGTTACAAAGAGAATTTGTCAACATAACTATCAGGACTTAAAGTAGATGATTTTCTAGTCATAAAGAAATATACTAATTTGAATGAAGGAACATTGTTTTTGTGATTGGCAGCTGTGTTTCTTATGGGGGAACAGTATGCAGGCCAGTCCCTAACTGAAACTTTGATTAACAAGTGGGTCTTCACACAAGACTAGCACAAACACAACTGTAGTTTAGATTTAATACTGAGTAAGCAATTACACAAGTCATTGGCAGGGACCTAGGCTGCATATTCAGACCACTTTAACTCAAGTGAAATGTTTTGCCAGCAGACTAGGGAAGGGGGGGGGGGTCAACTTACAGCTTTGATGCAGAGCTCAGCAGCATTTAGATAGAGCTCTACTGCCTCCTCATCTCCTCCTTCTTCTTCTAACTGAAACGCCTGATAAATCAAAAAGCTAGCTCTCTCTGCTTCCTCGCTAACTCTAGCTTGAACACTGGCTGCACCGACATGACTGCTACCTGCTGTCTTGTTGACTGAAATGGACAATGAATTCATCACTTTATGTTAAACATATCAATCAATACACAACTTTAACCAGGCAATGCAATGAAGGAGTTTGCTGTACTGTCTTGAGAATTCATTCAATCATTTTTTTTAAATCTCCAAGTTAAAAGCTAGGATAACAAAAAAAGTAATAAAACAGGGTGTTATCAAGATATATGAATCAATAATAAAGATACTACCTAAACAAACATGGATGCTTTGTAGTAATTTTCAAGGTGACAGAAAAATAGCCCCTGAAAAAATAATTAATGTCTACCCTGAATCAACCCATGCTTTACATCATACATTTAGGAAAAATGGTGAGACGATGATACCATCTGTTTCTAAAACTGCCTGTTTTGTGCAAAGATTAGAAATATTGAGTGTATGACATCATCTGCTCACTCATACATGTACATGTAGGCAATATTACATTTTGTAATGTTTTTTTTCAATTAAATGAAACTTTGAAATGTCACTTGTACTTTCTTGCATCCAATTTTTTATGTTTGTTTTATTCATTCTCCATTTACTCTGAGTCTGAGACGCCCCGTTCGGGGTTACACGCTCTAGCATAGTAAAAAAAAAAAATCGAAAGTGATTTTTCAAGGTGAGTCTGCATGATAGCATTACCATTTGACTTAGAAAAACAGTGAGAAAAAAAAACCGGAAAAGAATGTTCTTGCACAAAGGATTTCACGTAAAAAAATCTGGAAAAAAATTATTTAAAAAATCAGAATTCCGAGTTTAGTCGCCGGGAGAATACCATGCCTGTCTTACCTATATCTTTCAATGCCTTCACTCTGTCAGCATACTCTGCATATTTTTCTGATAGATTCTTGGTTGGGTTCGCAAGGTGAGCATTGTACATCGCTTGAATAGCCTCCTGGTTGAACAAAAAAAAAAGGAGTACTAAAATACATGTAGACACTGCATTCTTATTTTTTTTCTTTTCATACACAAATAAACAATACAAGACCAGTCAAATTTGTACATTTCATATTTCAGAGCAAGAAGTATTGTCACCTTGTTGAGGTTTTACATGAATGTATGATCCAGATTGACTAGATTTATTCATACTCTTACTGAGGCTAGATTCACAGAACAGGAACTTGATAGATCAAATGCATGGTTCATGTCATAGGCCTAGGGCAAGGCCTACCTCCAGGGGCCCGTTTCTCAACACCTGGGGCGGTATTCTGAAAACGTTCTTATCTTAATTTTGTTCTTATCTACGTCACGTTCTCAAATTGGTATTCTGAAAACGTTCTTATCTTTTTCTTATCTTTTGTTCTTATCTTTTTCTTATCTTGCTTTCCATCCTATGCTGAGCGCGTAAATTTGTTACACGCGCATAATACAAAAGCGCGCTGAAAAGATAAGAACAAAATAAAGAGAAGTGGTATTTTGAAAACGTTCTTATCTTTTACAATATTTATGATAATATTTAAGATAGCTAGAGGCTTATCACATCTCACGATGTTCGCGTTCTTTCTTGCTAAAAAAAGATGGCCACTGGTAATAACATGTATTCTTTCCATCCTTTTTTTTATCCACCCTTTATTTTGTTTTTCACCTTTTTTTCTATCCTTTTGTCTTCCTTTATCTATTTTCACTTTTTCTTCCTTTCTTTTATTCTTCATTTATATCTTTTGCTTTATTCTTTTGAATTTTTCACTCTCTTCCTTATTCTTATTTTACTTTGTTTCATTTATTCTTCATCTTTCTTCCTTTTTTATTTTCCCTTTTCGTTCTTTTTCTTTCTTTCTTTGAATTAACCTTTCTTTCGATTTCTTTCTTTAGTCTTTATTTTTGCTTTAATTTCTCTTTCATTGTTTCATTTTCCTGTTTTCTCTCTTCCTTCACCTTCTACATTTTTTTATTCCTTCTTTTCTCTTTCTGTTTTTTCTTTCACTCGTTTTTTCTGTTTTTTCAGTTCTTTATTCCTTCATTTTATCCTTTTAATCTTTTTTTGGTCCTTTTTCGTTTTTTTCCTTTAAGTTTCTTTGTTTCCTTTTCTTCATTTAAATTCTTTTTGCTTGCTTACCGGTACTTTCGTTTACTCTTTCATTATTTTCTGCTTTGTTCCTTTCATTTTTTTAAATTTCTGCTTCATTCTGACCCTTTTCTGTCTCCTTTCTTACCTACTTACTTTCTTTCTTCTTGTTTTATTCTTTATTCGTACCTGCTTTATTTACTTTTTTTTCTGTACTTACTTTCTTTCTTCCTTCCTTCCTTCCTTCCTTCCTTCCTCCCACCCTCCCTCCCTTTCTTTCTTTCTTTCTTTCCTTATTGTGCACGTGTCTCCAAATAATAATCAATCATTGCGTATAAAATGCCTATTTCGCGCAATGCGCCAGAAACAGTGTTCGCGCAGTGCCCATGATATTCTCTTGACATAAGGAACGCTTCTATTGGTTAAACTGACAATATAGAGTGCATTTTGATTGGTAATATCCTAAATAATGGGCGTGTTAAAGATAAGAAAGAGGCAGTCCTTACAAGTTACAGAGATAAGAACGCGTTAAGAAGACTTTCAGAATACCGATTTGCAATGATTTTAGCGTCTTCTTATCTCAATGAGATAAGATAAAAGATAAGAACAAAGATAAGAAAATTTTCAGAATACCACCCCTGGACAAGTTTATAATCATATCTTTATCCACCAACCACGGAGTTAGTTCCAATCTTAAACCCGTTTCATGAAAGGCTTCCTAAGTAAAATATCTTAATATCGATACTATCGGCAAAAAGAGCAGACAAGACGTAGCCTTAGGCTTAGTCATACAAAAGCATAATTTTTAAAAAGCAAAATTATGATAAAATTACTGCAATTATTGTGATAAATTGGGAAATACGTCTAATCAAAATAATAACAGCTAGGCAAAATATGCATCATACATACTTAAACCATGAAGACTGGGGCATTCAATTCCTGAGAAAATGAAATAATTCATTTCATGACTAAAAATCACATGTGTGGACATTGAGATGGGTACCCCTGGGCGGAACATAAAATTTAAACAGCTTTCAGAAGTGATCCATATTTTTAGGTTTCCTTTGTAGAATCCTGATAACTTACAGTTACATTATTTATGATTCCAAACATCATAAATTGTTTAAATCCCTAGATACCGAAACATACAATTTGACAAATTTTATGCATAGATTAGAGATAGCATTTATCAAAATGTTGATAAGGGTCTGACAACAACAAATATAAGTCCAGTTATGGATAACATGACGTGGCAGAATCTTTATTGATTCAATTATCTAACTACTTCAAACTGAATGGTTTTGTGCGGTGTTTTAACTTTTACCAACAGTTTTATCAGTTTCTGCGCTATAGTATGGCAGTGTGTCCAAACTTCGCGCGTGTCCATACTTCGCGGACGGTCATTATCTAAAAAACTAGCCAATATCCTTTAAATCTGACGTAATCAACGTGAAAAGCGACCTAAAATTACCCTTTGGTGTAAGTTTCTTTAGGATGAGTTCAGTATTCATGAAAATATTGGCAAAAGATCGGCAAATTTGTCACCGTTAGCGCTTGTTTTGAAGAAATCTGATATTTTCAACAAGCATCACGATATCACCATTTTGCAAGCAGAAATCATCAAAAATGTGAGTTAAATGTGGTACTAACCGATTCTATAGCATTTTGCCATCGATCTGATATAAATATTTCACTTTTTGAGCTTGAGTTTTTCTTTAAATGTCCACAAAAACTTTGGTCCGCGAAGTTAGGTCACACTTTTTCTGAACGGTTTTCCAGCACAGCGCGCATTCGCCGATCGGAATAGAATTTTGAGATCGCGATACCGGCAAATCCCCTTGACCTACTTTACATTTTCGTCCATGATTTTATAGTTTACGATCTTGCCGTCAATGTGGTTACTATTTCTTGAATTGGTTTTGTATAAATTAGGAATATTTTGTGAAAATATTTAAGCCTGATGAATATTTTTGAAAAGTGCGCGAAGTTTGGACACCCCATCATATAGTATACAATTATAATTGAATGACTATCCCACTTGTTTTGGCACGTTAACCCCCTAAATTAGCCTAATGCCAATGGCAGCTGCACGATCGCGAGTCGTCTGTGTACGACTACGAGTGCGAGTACGAGGTCGAGGAGAAATAAAAATAAATATTTTTTAATATTTTTTTTAACTCTTCGAAAAACAGACAGCTGCCGGCTGGCAGCTGTCTAGTGTCTAGCCTAGCCTAGGCACGGCCATACTTACCACATAATAAAATATAGCAGTTCTGTATTCGCCCAAGCTATCCTGTTCCGTAGCTTTCAATGCAAAGTCATATGCATCTCGGAGAAGCTCTTCATCCCTTCCTCGGCCACCCCCGCTCCCCCCGCCACCGCCTCCGCCGGAGCTCGAGGCCGGGTTTAAGTCCACCACCACGTATCCTCCGAAGTCGTCAGTCATTTGGCTGCCAAAACTGCCGCTTGCTCCCGAATCGTCCGGATATAGACGATTGTAACTAGACCAAAACATTCAGAGCTATCGAAGTATTAATTTCAACTCAAATGAATGTACAAGGAATATGGCATAACAAACTATTAAGATCTAATCATCTATGTACGGAAGTGGACAAAATTTTCTACCATGGGAATCGCCATCTTACGTCTTGACAACTGTAGATGGCGGTTGTCGGGAATTCCCCCATATTCTAGCCGTGCCTAATCATGTACTGTATATCGCAGAGCTCTGTGATCATGGAGGTAATCAAGACGAAGACGTAATGATGGCGATTCCCCATGGCAGAAAACTTTGTCCACTTCCGTACATAGATCTAAATACTGTAGTTTGTTATGCCATATTGCTTGTACATTCATTTGAGTTGAAAGTTATACTTCGATAGCTCTGAATATTTTTCTTTTTAATCTTTCATGTATTTTGTCCTGAAAATTAAACATTCTAAGCAATGTTTGTGATCCTGAACATTTTTAATAAATGTTCTATAGCACGATCGAAAAGGGACTTGTTAAAGGTCAAGTCCACCCCAGAAAAAAATGTTGATTTAAATAAATAGAGAAAAATCAACCGAGCATAACACTGAAAATTTCATCAAAATCGGATGTAAATTAAGAAAGTTATGATATTTTAAAGTTTCAGCTTATTTTTCACAAAACGGTGATATATGGGGATATATAATTATGCACAACTCAGTGACATGCAAATGAGACAGTCGATGATGGCCCTCACTCCCAGTATTTCTTTTGTATTTTATTGTTTGAATTATACAATATTCAATTTTTTACAGATTTGACAATAATGACCAACTTGACTGAACCATATAGTATTAAACAATGCTAATTCCACATGTTCAAGAGAAATTAATTGTTGTCTCACTTGACATTGAGGAGAAAAACAGAATATTTCATATTTCATATAATAAAATACAAAAGAAATGGTGAGTGAGTGATGTCATCAGTCTCCTCATTTGCATACCGACAAAGATGTGAATATAATTGTTTTGTGAAATTGAGCGAAACTTTAAAATGTCATAACTTTCTTGTTTAATAATGCGAGCGTGAAGCGCGAGCAGACAATTATTGATATTCTGATCTGAAACTGGATAATTTAAATAAAGAACATGCAGGCTATCTCGCATGTTTTAGATATAGACCTAGAACCTGGGCATTCTGAATACATTTTTTTTTTTATCTTGAAGATCAATAATGCAAGCAGGAGCTGAAAACATTTGATATTACGATCTGAAAAAGGTCCATTTAAACACTAGTACTGTGCCGTAGGAAAATTGTGAAGTGAATGTGGATCACACCTAAGATATGAATTTCATCGAACAGGCAATTCGAGCTCGAAGCGCGAGCGAAAAATTTATTTAGTAATATGAAAGATTTTTATTTCTTGGTAAAAATTTCCCCCAACATTATTTTATTCAAGCTTCTTCCTTTTATTTTCCTCTTCTTTTTTCTTCTGTCCTTCTTTTTCTTTTTTTTCCAATTTTTTTTCAGGGGGGGGGGGGCACCTGGGGGGAAACCAAATCTCAGGGGGGGCACGTTACACCACAATGCCTCAACTGCTCATTAATTTCTATGTTAATTTTCATGTATTTCTCTAGTAGACTCCAACCCCAAGCACGTTCTGATCTGGAGATTCTCCCGACTGGATCACCTATAGCAAACTGTAGATTCCGACTTGATGTGCGCGAAGCGCGAAGTCCTTAGCGGCCGGGGTTCTAGATGCTTTCTCGTGCTATCTCAGGCCAATTTTCAATATGATAGCACTATACGTTAACAATAATTCGAAGAATCAAATCATACATTTTGGCTTAATAAAATTTATTTTCATAAAATCATTACTCATACATGCATGCACGCATTCATTCGTAATTCTGACGCTTCGTTATTCCGAAGGTTCGAATATTCCGAAGGTTCGTTATTCCGAAGGTTCATAATTCCGAAGGTTCGTAATTTCGAAGTTTCGTTAGTCCAAAAACGAAATAAGGTTCGTAATTTCGAAATTTCGTTAGTCCGAAAACGAAATAAGGTTCGTAATTCCGAAGGTTCGTTAGTCCGAAATGTGGTTCGTAATTTCGAAGGTTAATTCGTTAGTCCGAAAACGAAATGAGGTTCGTTAGTCCGAAAGCAAAATGCGGTTCGTAGTTCCGAAGGTTTGAAAACAAAATGAGGTTCGTTAATCTAAAAATAAAATAGGTGTGGCTGCAGTGAGGTCGACAAACAAAAGACAAGCGTAACAAAGGCCTCTACAGGATTTCGTTGTTTTAATATGTCAATTCGATATCAAATGCGTACAATCAATCCAATCGAATTGGTCTTAAATCTATTAGTGCTTTTAATCCGTTGATTGTTTTAATCCAATTCGTCCTTTTAATCCAGTTTGAACCAATTAGTACGTTCAATCCGTTGATTAGTTAATCCTTTTGAACCAATTAGTTCCTTTAATCCGTGAAAACTCTTTGCTTGCTTTCTCGAGTAAATTAAATGTCTTCTGAGCCAGGATGTTTCTGATTTTGAAGGGCAAAATCCTGGTCCCTCACACAACCCAATGTCCAAAAATCAAATGCACTGTCATGGTGCTATGTAAGTGTACTCATTGACTAAGGGAGTGCTAGATACAAATGTGTTAATCAGGTAGTTCAATAGTGAAAGTATATATACAAAAAGTGCTAAATCACTTCTGCGCTAATTTTGGTGTGCTTATTTATAATTTAGATGTACTTTCATCACATGGCTCCTTTAAATTAAACATTAATTTACCCCAAGAAAACATCCGCAATGAATAAATCTAAATTTAAATACTTTATAGATTACATACATGTATACTTCTTAAAGATAGTTTTACGCTACTAGACTAAGTACACATGAACGTTTCCTCGAAAATTTTCACTAATCACATTTCCTGGCTGTATAATCATACCGTCAACCATAAGATGATACTATATACAAATGATAAGAAACTCAAACTACATCTTTCAAAACATGATAAAGAAACATCGATATCGCAAATGTCATATTTGAATTCTAACAGCAATTTACGAACGTAAATCCAATTCAAAGGTATCGTAGTACTTTAAAGGCTTTCAATGTAAAACAACAACAAAAATTACTTTTCTCCTGCATTTCACCTTTTCCCTTTTTTGGGGGGTATATAGATAAAAACATTAAGTTCACACAATCTCAACCTTCAGAAATTTGACCATTTCAGGAAATCGATAAGTATTCATAATCAAGAAACAAGTCATTTTAGGTAAATTATGAACTTAACCTCAAACTAGTCCATTCCCTCTATTTTCATGGAATAGTAATATCTAAACCAAGAAAAAGGGCTTCTGCCAAAAAGGAAGATAAGCGTCGTTTTAAATTTTATAGTCTTAACTTCAGACATCATATATATATGTAAAGATTCTGACCTCGATGCATGTGAGATACGTGTATATACGATAATTTGTATCAATAACAAATATAATAAAAACGAATTATATAGTATACCATATTCAACTTGAATTCAGTCAAAACTTATGTTTTAGATAATTCAACACTATTCCTTGGAAGATTTCAACATTCACGCTCGCAACACCTCCCAAGGATGCCCTTTAACAATACTTGACCCCCAAAACGGGTTTAGAACATCAGCTTTGATTTTTTTCCAAACCGCTCGCTCGTTACACTCTCTCGCGAAAATTAAAGCCTAAATAATTATGTATCTTATCATAATCAGAAATCACTTTAAAAGCTTTGCTCTACTTTATTCTACTTTTCTCCGCCGCCTTTAATTCTTTTTTCCTCCCCATCCTCATAACAATTATTGTGAACAGTAACGAAGTTTCTCTCCCCCCCCCCTCCCCCCACCACGCTTACCCTTCCGGTTTTCCCGGCTTCGCCACCGATTATTTCATTTTTCGGATTAACGAACCTTTGGAATAACGAATCTTCTGAATTACTAAGTGTAATGAAATCGAAGCATCTACAAAACCACTTGCGATATGTTTATACATTTACGAGACGCACTACATAACTTTATATCGCGGGGTGGGATATGAAAATATGAGTTTTTGACAAGGTGTTTGGGCGGGAGAGAGATAATTTTAAGCGGGAGAAAATACATCTTAACAGGGGAACACAGAGCCTGAGCGGGAGATATTCACTTTTTCTTCATATTTTGTAATATAATCCAGCCTTGTTTATCTTTTACTTGGGAGAATATGTAAAAAAATATATTTAACAAGGATTTACATTTAATTTCTATAAGAAAGATAATATGATGACTTGTGTATTATATATATTTTGAACTTCTACAAGAAAGATATGATTTGTATATTTTATATATATATTGAACTTTGTATTTTTGCATTAATTTGTCTTATTTATTGAAAGAACCTTTAATAACAAGCTTTGCTTTTCAGAAGGTTTCTATTTCATTTCATAATGTTATATTATATTTTGCTTTACTTTGTAACCTTGTTGAAATTTTGGAATGAAATAAATTCGTTATCAATCAATCAATCAATTAAATCTGGAGCGGGAGAACGGAATTTTGCGAAAATGGGCTTTCGGCGGGAGATCTCCCACCGAAAGCGGGAGAGTTGGAGTCTAATGCCAGAATTGTCTAAGGGATTCAAACAAATAGATTATTCTACAATAATCATTTAAAGGGGTCCATACTCTACGAGCATTTGCTTTTTAGTGGATCCCTCCATTTTCACAGATCTTGAATGTTCATGATAATTTGCTTTTATATATTATTTTAATTTGTTTTACTTATGGAAAATACATTACATTGTGCCTATCTCAATTAATGTTGTTTGTATTAGTTTTATTTGTCATTGTAAGTACATACGACCATTTCAATTTGTTCTGTTGAAAATACAATAAAACAATTGAATTGCAAATAAAAACGAAATTGGGTTCGCAACTTTTCATCGCATTTGTGATGGATATTATATAGGCTTTGCATTGGATGTTTCAAAATGGTTCCATGGCTTTTCAAATCAATTTAAAAAAGGAACAAAATGTGTCTAATTTCATTGATAATGACTGAGTTGACTCAATAAGCCAGTTCACGGTTAGTTCATGACCCGGGGGGGCCACTTACATTGACGAGTGGATACCATGCGCGACCAAAAAAACACGTAAAAAGGATGTCCTTTTCACGATAGGGCACGTTACGTACGTAACGTGATAAGGGTGTCAAAAACACAAAAATAATGAAAAAAGGGTATCTATTTCGCTATAGGACAATTACGTGTTTAGGGTCGAATTTGCGGGGATGATAAAACAAAATTAAAATGTTTTATAAAGGATGTCCTTTTTGCCCCAACACTTCGTGTTTAGAGTCCAATTTTCGCGAGATGTAGAAGATGGGGTCGTACTAAACCAAAATAGGTAAAGCCGACGACCGAAAGACCCGTAACAATAAAACATTCCTGTACTTGTTTAGGGGTTCATTTCAGGGAATATTTGCCAAGAGTATCGTTTTGTTTCCAATACTTGTTAAGGGTAGGGTTTCACACGCCAATACTTGTTAAGGGGTGCATTTTCAGAATATGGAAATTACGTGTTTAGGGTGCTTTTCGAGACCCCATGGTCGCGCATGGTATCCACTCGTGAATGGAACTGGCCCCCCCGGGGTTCATGATCAACTTTTCTCAAATGACCTTTGTGATTTTTCATTAGGATAAGCACTATCATTTTCAAATGTAGATGTTGCGTAAGCTTTACCGGTAGAGTATTCAAATTCTAAGAACAAAAGGCATTGTATATAGACCAGGTGACTAGAATAGTACATCAGCGATAAAGTTTGGAAATCTGTTTTATTGTCTGCCTTTGGCACATTTGACTATTGTTTGTTTACTGTCAAATACCAGTGATTATGAAGGCTCTATTTATTACTCTTCAGCTTGGATGTGATAAAATGAATATTTTGAAAGGAATACAAGTCATGGTTATCATCAAATCACAAATGCCTATATGTCAGTGAATTTGAAAGCCACCTTCATGGTTCATCTCAAATGACCTTTTTTCTGCTCGTGCGCAGTTTACAACCGTGAACAGGCTTGTTGAGCATTCCTAAAGAGCGATAACATACCTTTTCTTTTTATAGTACCCCAGGCCGATACGGGTTGAGCATGTTGAGTGAACTTGAATATAGTTTCGTGATAATCAATGCCGTGAGGATATGCCAGGCATGTGCTTCATTTGACTTTTACTTTCCGATTTTAGACAAAAGATTCCTGACTAACTACGGACTTCACTGACCATTTACAAAAGGAAATTATGCTACTGCAATTTTGTTGCCCCTGGCGCATCTATAGTCGGATAACATGCAGGAGCAGACGCATTGCTAACTTTTACTGGCGAAAGCAGAAATAAATGTGGCAATATTTCTTGATAATAATTTGAAATTACTCGACTGCAGGCATGTTCCCGCAACTACACATAACCTCGCAAATAGATGCCCATATACTAATCTTCATTTTTTTTTGGGGGGGGGTAATGTGGGAGTGTGCGCAAATCTATAAAATATTTATTTAAATAATTGTCAAATTCTGAAGGATTTTCGCAATTTGGAACTCTTATCAACCAATATTTCAACTTCAGGAGAAATTAAGCTTTTGAGATATACTAGATTAGCCAAAGAATAAATCTAATCCGCCCCTGTTTATTGAACTGATATGGAATCGGTCATAGACAAAATTAAGGCCTTGCAACTCCATTTTGAAGCATAAAAAAGAAAAGAAGAAAAGTCATCAGCATTTTCATTTGTCTGTTTACCCCCCTCCCCTAAATAAAAGCTGACAATGAAAGAAAAATGTGAATGCATCAGCGGTGTATTAAAGGACAAGTCCACCCCAACAAAAAGTTGATTTAAAATAAAAGAGAAAAATCCAACAAGCATAACACTGAAAATTTCATCAAAATCGGATGTAAAATAAGAAAGTTATGACATTTTAAAGTTTCGCTTAATTTCACAAAACAGTTATATGCACATCCTGATCGGTATGCAAATGAGGAAACTGATGACGTCATCCACTCACTATTTCTTTTGTATTTTATTATATGAAATATTCTAATTTTCTCCTCTTTGTCAAGTGAAACAACGATTAATTCCTCCATGACCATGTGGAATTAGCATTGTTTAATACTATATGGTTCAGTCAAGTTGGTCCTTATTGTCAAATCTGTAAAAAATGAAATATTGTATATTTCAAACAAAAGAATACAAAAGAAATAGTGAGTGAGGGACATCATCGATTGTCTCATTAGCGTGTCACTGAGGTGTGCATATCACTGTTTTATGAAAAATAAGCGAAACTTTAAAATGTCATAATTTTCTTATTTTACATCCGATTTTGATGAAATTTTCAGCATGATGCTAGTTTGATTTTTCTCTATTTATTCAAATCAAGATATTTCTGGGGTGGACTTGACCTTTAATGAGCCAACATCTTTAAGGGGGAGGGGGCATGCACACAGCAGCATATGGGCAAAATCTATATTTTAAAAATCTGTGAGCGAGAAAACATTGTGAACTTTTCAATATAGAATCTAAATTTGTGATTGATTTTGATATATTTAGAAAGTATCATATTTTATCATCTTTCCTTCCAGTTTCTTTAGGCCCTTATTTATCTTTTTTTTTCTTGGTCGTAACAAAATCGTAATCCACGCCTCACGTACAAGCCCCTCCATCTGTTCGCCAATGGAGATGTTTTTTTTTATTTTTAGAGAATATTTCAGAAGAAAAATAACCTCTAAATTATGTGCTAATTGTGACAAGTTATGGGAGGTCCATTATGCTAGATCCCATAATAATGAAAAAAACAAAACAAAAACAAAGGAATAAAAAAGATTTAACTCTGCTTCCAGGGGCGGATCCAGGATTTTCCAAGGGGGCACATTTTCCCGAGGAAAATTTGACAAGCAAAAAAAAGAAGGTTTTATCACGCAAAATTGAAGGTCATTTCGTCCACGAAAATTTTACAAGCAAAAAAAAAGTCCTCACCTGTGCATGAACGACATATTCCCATTGAAAATGCTGAAACTTTCACTAACCTTGTGTAATAACGGCATATTTTCATTAAAGATATTGACTATGGCTCTCAAAGGGGGGGGGGGGGTTCGGGCTGGATTTGCCCCCCCCCCCCCCCATCATGGATCCGCCCTGTATGCTTCAGAGAGAGATGCTCTGCATCACTGAGACAGTAGTCCTGCCATAGATCCTTTCATATTGGTCCTATACCATGTATACGGATAGTACGGTACTCGTACTCGAGCTCTACTTTAAAATTTGCATGCATGCCCTCTACGTTAATTGATGCCACAATTTGCTTGCATGGATATGGCTAGCTAGGTTTAGCTTCGTGGCCCGATGTGCGAAATCGAGAACGAGAGAGAAGAAGGCCATCACAAAACTTCATTTTCCAGGTATGTAAACGAATTTTCTACCAAGGTTTTAAAGGTATATTAAACGAGTGTGTGTCTGCCGCAACAATGAGCATGATGAGCTTGACTGATGTTCATGATGTGTTAAAGCACGGCATGATGACTTGCGCTTGATGGAGATGCCGATGCGGTGCCGATGATGATGATAAGCGATGAAGTTTGATGCGAAGTATTGTTTTGAGGTGGGCATACAATCTACCTAACTGGGGGATTCACCCCTGTACGATTCGATGGTCTGTATCACGGTATCGTGTCATTCGTGTTGAACAAGTGTGCAGAAGATTTGCGTGTATAGATTATGATAATGGCATCTTGTGCCGGCTGTGTAATTTTGCGGCTATTCCATGCTTTTGGGAACTGGGGCCCGTTTCTCAACACCGTCATAAGTCTAACTTCTTGACTAACTCGGAGATAGTGAGCTACTTGTCCGCTAACCGTTTCACGAAGCCCTCTTTACCAAGATCGGGTACAACAACCTCACTAAATATTTATGACACCTCCGAACCTGTCATAACTTCTTTCTTAAAGGACAAGTCCACCCCAACAGAAAATTGATTTGAATAAAAAGAGAAAAATCCAATAAGCATAACACTGAAAATTTCATCAAAATCGGATGTAAAATAAGAAAGTTATGACATTTTAAAGTTTCGCTTAATTTGACAATTTGACAGTTATAATATGCACATCCTGGTCGGTATGCAAATGAGGAGACTGATGATGTCATCCACTCACTATTTCTTTTGTATTTTATTATATGAAATATGAAATATTCAAATTTTCTCCTCATTGTCAAGTGAAAAAGTTATTAATTCCTCCCTGAACATGTGGAATTAGCATTGTTTAATAGTATATGGTTCAGTCAAGTCGGTCCCTCTGGTGAAATCTGTAAAAATTGAAATATTGTATAATTCAAACAATAAAAAAACAAAAGAAATAGTGAGTGATGGACATCATCGACTGACTCATTTGCATGTCACTGAGTTGTGCATATCACTGTTTTGTGAAAAAATAAGCCAAACTTTAAAATGCCATAACTTTCTTATTTTACATCCGATTTTGATGAAATTTTCAGCGTTATGCTAGTTTGATTTTTCTCTATTTATTCAAATCAACATTTTGCTAGGGTGGACTTGACCTTTAATGACGTAGTGGCATCATTCACATGGGTAGACTATGACAAGCAAAAGTGCCTAGATATTTGAAAATAATAATCTTACGTAATCAATCATAGAGGTTGAAATTACATCACAAAACAAGTGGGATAATAATGCATTCAATGATAATTCTAATAAAAAGAAACTATAAAAACTGATGGTAAAACGCCACAAAACCATTCAGTTTGAAATAGTAAAATGACTTAATCGATAAAGATTCTACCACGTCAGGCCATCCATAACTGGACTCGTATTTGTCGTTTTCAGACCCCTATTAACATTTGGATAAATTCTATCTCTAATTTATGCATAGAATTTGTCAAATCATATGTTTCAGTTTCAAAGATTTATTTTTGTTTTTGTTACACTATGTTTTGATGATGTTTGGAATGGTAGAAGGGCGTATAATTGTCATCATTTTACAAAGAAAACCGTTATGGTTTACTTTTGCAAACTATTAAAATTCGATGTCCCGGGGGTACCCATCTCAACGTCCACATGTGATTTTCTAGTCACGAAATGATTTATTCATAATTTAATTTTCTCAGCAATTGAATGCTCCAATATTCATGGTCTAAGTATGTATGATGCATAATTTACATGTGCTATTATCTTGAAAAGATGTATTTCCCAATTCATCACAATATTTGCAATTTTGTCATAATTTTTCTTTTTGAAAATTATGCTAGTTTGTGACTAAGGCTACGTCTCGTCTGCTCTTTTTACCGATAGTATCGATATCAAGGTATTCTAGTTAGGAAGCCTTTCGAGAAACAGGTTTAGTAAGATTGGAACTATCTCCGTGGTTGGTGGATAAAGATAAGACTAACTTGTCCATGTGTTGAGAAACGGGCCCCTGGTGACCAAATCGAGTTAGTGTCTGCAGCAAATATTTATTTATCTATCATCTATGTCATATTTAAATATTATCTATCATCATGATCATGTCTATACCATATATATGTAAATATTTATTTCATGTACCGTAAGTAACGGTCTATTAAAGGGATTGTTTAACTTTGTGAGCAGCTGATTTAAAAAATTCTCAAACTGAGACAAAACATGTGTATGAGTGCATGAATTTGTCCTAAAAAACCCTGAAACAAACCACAATATAGAATGAAAAACTCTAATTTAGATACAAGTAGCAATTTATTAGCTTGATTATGAGAACCGTCTAGTAGACAGGTTAAGCTTATGACCAGTTTACTCCAATTCAAAAAGTCTGTTGGCTATTTTGACTGCCTTCTGTTGTGTGTATCTCCTATTTAAACACACACGCTATTAGCTGCACTGAACATTCAGTGTATACCTAGTACACACTGTATGTAGGCCATGCTGTGTTCATCTAGAGTTCGTGTGTTGTGGTGGTATCACAGGCCTAAATCATTCCCCATAGACTCGTGTGTTAAATTGGCACTTTAAAAAATTCATAAAAAATAAGGGTGAAATTCGGGGGTCGAATGTTTACTACCAGTGGATAGGATATATATCTGGCAATCCATATCTGACCAGAAAAGGGTCCCTCGACCGGCTCATTTTAAAAATAAATTGGCGTGTTTGAAGACACCGTCGGGGGGAGCAGATTCATCACCTCAAACAGCAAAATAGCCCTAATCCTTCCGCCAGTCAAAATATAGTCCAAAATTGGTGATATTTCTTCCCAATTTGGGAAAAGGAAGTTCAATAATTACCAAAAATAGAATCAGTGTTAGATGGATAATCATATGCATACACTTTGTTAATCAGCCATATCAAAATAAAAAAAATAGCAATGGGTTGGGTCGAATGAATATCTATGACCTGCCTCTAGTGATTAGGCCCGTGTAACCTGTATTGTATGGCACATGAAGGTTTCTTTTTAATTTACCTTCCTGGCTTTTCTTTAACATCTGTACACTCACTTTATCACAAAGAAATGCATGAAATATACAGATGTGTTATGTAATGACCAATTTTAATGTTACTCCTAATGTCTAGTGCCCTATGGATTTACACACATCCTACCTGCCTATATGTAGCTCAACAATGGATGCAATGTAGGGCCCAAATCCTATAATGCAAATTGTAGATATGAATAGTGTGCATATCTGGATTCAAGATTTGCCCACAATATAAGTACCAGATTCACATGAGTTAAATTAGATAACAATAAAAAGAAATGAGAATCAACATACAAGCATACTATACATTCACATCTTCCTATGACAAGGGCCCAAGCCAAGGGATGTAAGAGAGAGAGACAGGGAGA
Source organism: Lytechinus pictus (assembly GCF_037042905.1). Taxonomy (NCBI): domain Eukaryota; kingdom Metazoa; phylum Echinodermata; class Echinoidea; order Temnopleuroida; family Toxopneustidae; genus Lytechinus; species Lytechinus pictus. Next base: position 2,852,186 of record NC_087257.1, on the reverse strand, counting down.
GAGGGGGGTTAGATGGCTTGTATTCTAAATGGATGGGGGCTAGTCTGGCTAGAAGTCAGTAAAAGTTGAACAAGATAGCAGTAGCACTCATTCTCAGCCCCCCCCCCCCCAAACATACTAACTATGCTTTTCTCTACCCCCCCCCCCTCCCTATTGAATCCACCGCTCTTCAGCCAAATTCTAAAGTTTTCTCTTCTCCTTCCCTTCCCCATGAACCAATTTCACAAGTGCAATTGATGCAAGGCCTATCTTGTGATGGGTGCTATACACGATTTACATCAGCGCTCGTCGGTATACGAAAACACACGACAACATGAATCACAGAGACAAACACACAGCCTACACGGCCTAGCCTAGGTACACAAACACAGAGTTACTAATCACAATTTGTTACCTGTTATACCCCTATGTAGCCTTGTATATAGCCATGAAGTTCAGTTTTTGGACCTCTTGATGATTGAAACATGTATACTAGTGAAAGCAATCTGCTACTGAAGAGTTTGGGCAGGTATTTCATCCACTAGGGAATTCTCCTTGTAATAGGCTATGGTCAAGGTGTACAGGTATCACAGGCCTAAATCATTCCCCATAGACTCGTGTGTTAAATTGGCACTTTAAAAAATTCATAAAAAATAAGGGTGAAATTCGGGGGTCGAATGTTTACTACCAGTGGATAGGATATATATCTGGCAATCCATATCTGACCAGAAAAGGGTCCCTCGACCGGCTCATTTTAAAAATAAATTGGCGTGTTTGAAGACACCGTCGGGGGGAGCAGATTCATCACCTCAAACAGCAAAATAGCCCTAATCCTTCCGCCAGTCAAAATATAGTCCAAAATTGGTGATATTTCTTCCCAATTTGGGAAAAGGAAGTTCAATAATTACCAAAAATAGAATCAGTGTTAGATGGATAATCATATGCATACACTTTGTTAATCAGCCATATCAAAATAAAAAAAATAGCAATGGGTTGGGTCGAATGAATATCTATGACCTGCCTCTAGTGATTAGGCCCGTGTAACCTGTATTGTATGGCACATGAAGGTTTCTTTTTAATTTACCTTCCTGGCTTTTCTTTAACATCTGTACACTCACTTTATCACAAAGAAATGCATGAAATATACAGATGTGTTATGTAATGACCAATTTTAATGTTACTCCTAATGTCTAGTGCCCTATGGATTTACACACATCCTACCTGCCTATATGTAGCTCAACAATGGATGCAATGTAGGGCCCAAATCCTATAATGCAAATTGTAGATATGAATAGTGTGCATATCTGGATTCAAGATTTGCCCACAATATAAGTACCAGATTCACATGAGTTAAATTAGATAACAATAAAAAGAAATGAGAATCAACATACAAGCATACTATACATTCACATCTTCCTATGACAAGGGCCCAAGCCAAGGGATGTAAGAGAGAGAGACAGGGAGAGAGGGGGGTTAGATGGCTTGTATTCTAAATGGATGGGGGCTAGTCTGGCTAGAAGTCAGTAAAAGTTGAACAAGATAGCAGTAGCACTCATTCTCAGCCCCCCCCCCCAAACATACTAACTATGCTTTTCTCTACCCCCCCCCCCTCCCTATTGAATCCACCGCTCTTCAGCCAAATTCTAAAGTTTTCTCTTCTCCTTCCCTTCCCCATGAACCAATTTCACAAGTGCAATTGATGCAAGGCCTATCTTGTGATGGGTGCTATACACGATTTACATCAGCGCTCGTCGGTATACGAAAACACACGACAACATGAATCACAGAGACAAACACACAGCCTACACGGCCTAGCCTAGGTACACAAACACAGAGTTACTAATCACAATTTGTTACCTGTTATACCCCTATGTAGCCTTGTATATAGCCATGAAGTTCAGTTTTTGGACCTCTTGATGATTGAAACATGTATACTAGTGAAAGCAATCTGCTACTGAAGAGTTTGGGCAGGTATTTCATCCACTAGGGAATTCTCCTTGTAATAGGCTATGGTCAAGGTGTACAGGTATCACAGGCCTAAATCATTCCCCATAGACTCGTGTGTTAAATTGGCACTTTAAAAAATTCATAAAAAATAAGGGTGAAATTCGGGGGTCGAATGTTTACTACCAGTGGATAGGATATATATCTGGCAATCCATATCTGACCAGAAAAGGGTCCCTCGACCGGCTCATTTTAAAAATAAATTGGCGTGTTTGAAGACACCGTCGGGGGGAGCAGATTCATCACCTCAAACAGCAAAATAGCCCTAATCCTTCCGCCAGTCAAAATATAGTCCAAAATTGGTGATATTTCTTCCCAATTTGGGAAAAGGAAGTTCAATAATTACCAAAAATAGAATCAGTGTTAGATGGATAATCATATGCATACACTTTGTTAATCAGCCATATCAAAATAAAAAAAATAGCAATGGGTTGGGTCGAATGAATATCTATGACCTGCCTCTAGTGATTAGGCCCGTGTAACCTGGTGCACAGGTTCAATGTATACGAATAGTCATTGAAACCAACTCCCAATTGATCCTGTGGATATAATACTTTGAAACTTTTGGGATGGTATTTTTACACTATAAGCCTAATGTTAGGCCCATTTTCAAGAGCCAAAATGAGAATTTTTTAAATCAGAACAAAGTGAAATGATCACTTTAACCGCACCTTCTTCTCGGTGGGATAGAAGCAAAAGTCGGGGGTGCGGTTTATCCACGGTGACGGGTCTGAGCCAGCCCGTCGTAACCCCTCTGCCAGTTCACAACACATCGAGTGGCTGGGCGTAGCCGCCCAGGGCAATGTCGTTTAGAGGGGTGTGAGCTGCGGGTAATGTCTGAGAAGCGATTATAACAAACGCACCCACCTTCATGACACTAATTTCGACTTTATTCTCGGTTCAAAGCAGCGAAGTTCCCTGGCTAAGTTCAAAGAGAAGCCAAGCATACTCGGTAATATTTTGTCATAGCTGAGCGAGCGCGAGAGTTGAGTTAGCTGAGCTAGCTTGCGTTGTATATATTGTGGTTATAGTGCGACTTAAGCTGGCGCTATTCATTTTAACCCTCGATCCACTCGCCTCCAAAGTCCCGCTTCGCGCCAGCTTATTTTTTCTTTCCCGTTTGCTTTTCATAAGATACCATGTACACCACGCTACGAGAGAGACGGCACAAAGCCGTCAAAACAACTGTAAAAAATGCAAATTTCTTTGTTTCTTGAACCTTCCTGTAATCCCATATCCAAAATTCATGCTAAGACATCGAATGCTAGACAAATTCTGAAAGTGATTGTGAGTTTGTGATGCAAGAAATGTGAATGTTTCTTCCTCCTATGGCGGGAAAGACACAGATCATTATTTGATTTGATGTACTGGTACCGTATCGTAGTTTGCAATGTACAAGAACGGCAGTGCTGTGTGTGTGTACACTGTGACTGTGAGGTGAGTGAGTGTGTAAGTGGCCAATATTGTTGGGACCTTTCTTTCTTGCAAACATTTGTAGATGAATTGATCAAGAACAGCAGATTTCCGCATACCGGTAATCTCTTTGGATACTTTGAAATCTTTAACTTAGTTTTTGTTTCTTCGTACCTCAAATATAATGTGAGGATTTTTTTTTTTTTTTTTTGTCCAAAGTTGGGGGTGCGGTTAATCCACGGGTGCAGTTTATAGTCCGTTACTTACGGTATCTATGTCACATGTCATAATAATATAGACAGCTGGCAGCCGTCTGTTTCGAGAAGTTTTTTAACATTAAATTTTTTTTTTTTTTTTCGTACACAGACGGCTCGCTATCGTGCAGCCACCATTAGGGGGTTAACAATGCAAAATCCCGCGACGGGGCTCATTAATTTTTGTCTTTATTTCATAAAAATTATAACAGGAACTATACCAAAATAAAGATTATTATTCCGTTTTGGCCTGAAATACACCAAAACGGGGAAAAATAAACTTAAAAGGGGAAAAAATAGTGACTTACTTCGGCTGTCGCGCAACTTCACTTCCCTGTTTTATCCAAACTTAATTCATAAACATATGGCCATTGAGTCCCCTGTACAGTCGAGCTAGAACTTCGGTCTCTGTATTTTGGTGAGTGGAGCCAACGGAGTTCAGCGGAACAACCAACATAACAGAGACCGAAGCTTTTGGTCTAATTGTCATACTGCTAAGTGTATGGCTGTGTATCCTATTACCGGACACCTTTATTTCAGTGCTAGAGGAAATACAATCAAGAAAAATTTGCACCTTGCTATTCCAAATATGAAAATTATGAATATGATAAAATTATTTTATATTTACCATTTACCATTTTCTTTGCATCGCACTTGTCGCATACCCAACCACAAAAAACAGTTATTTTCGTGTGTGACAAATTACATCATGATTCCGGACGCGCGCCGGACGGGTAACGATATTCTTCATTATAATGATGTAAGAAAGTTTTTGTTCGCTTTTTTCATATCGAATCTGAGCAGATGTTGGTAATAAATTCGTGTTTGATAACAAATTTCATTTTTCCTTGTTAGCTGCATGTTCCATGGCACTTTCCAATACTATGCTCGTGAATTCGTATCGTGATGCTCATCAAGTTCTATCGATGCGTTGTCGATCGTCGACGGCTCTAATCACGGTAAACCTCGGGCACGGGGGTACCTTGATAACTACTAGTAGCCGTCGACGATCACCGACCGACATACACCACACCTCATGATTCGATCAAAGGAGCGTACGAGATTGAAATTCAGCATATCAGGCCCATATTTCCATCAGAAAATATATCAATTGTTAATGCAAAACTATATGTTGTATGATATTTTAAGCATTTTCTGTCATTTTAGAGATAAATAAGGTAAAAATTTGATTTTTTTGCTTTGTTTTTCCAATCTTGTTCTATGTATTGCTCTGTGAAGTTGAATTGCGAAAGTCTTACCGTACGAAATTGTTTTCGTACGTAGTAATATACACGTCCGGAATCATGATAGTGTCTGGTAATACAATACGTGACTATATTTGTATAGACATGATAGATCTATTCATTTATATCTTTGTAATGATTTCTTTTACTGTTTTAGTGTTAAATTGACTTGAGTTGAAATGAAAATAAACCAAAGTGAACTGAACTTAAATAGAATTTGTACTTCTTTTTACCACGATATGTAAAGAAATTTCACCTCAGCGATTTTCAAAAGAATTGATGCGGAAGGCTTTGTTTATGATGCGAAGCTCTGACCTCACACAACTTGAACTGGTAACCTCTTTCCTCATGCGATATTTTTTCGGGCTCAGGTTGCCATGGCATGGATGGACAAGTCTAGCCTTAAGGACTCCATGATGATATTTTTTAATATTTTGACATATACTTCTTCATCATGGAGCCTTGAACCGCCTCCCATATATGTGTAAGAGACACATCATAACAAAGATGGATTTTTTCCTAGGAAATCCATCTTTGAAGATAGAAATCATGTAAATGTTTGTGATTTTACTTATTTTTACACCTTCATACGCCTAATCGTATGAAGGTCCCAAAAATTGGTTAAAGGTCAAGTCCACCTCAGAAAAATGTTAATTTAAATCAATAGAGAAAAATCAGACAAGCATAATGCTGAAAATTTCATCAAAATTGGATGTAAAATAAGAAAGTTATGACATCTTAAAGTTTCGCTTATTTTTCAGAAAATAGTTATAAGCACATTTAATCTCATGCAAATGAGAGAATTGATGATGTCCCTCACTCACTAATTCTTTTGTTTTTTATTGATTGAATTATACAATATTTCAATTTTTACAGATTTGACAGTAAGGACCAACTTAACTGAACCATAAAATGTTAAACAATTGTAATTCCACATGTTTGGGGAGAAAGGAAAATATGTTTCATAGGAAAAAGAGGAGAACATTAGAATATTTAATATTTCATATAATAAATTACAATAGAAATAGTGGTTGAGTGATGTCATCAGTTCCTTATTTGCATACTGACCCGGGTGTGCATATACCGGTAATTATTTTGTGAAATTAAGCGAAACTTTTAATTGTCATTTATTATAACTTTCTTATTTTACATCCAATTTTGATGACATTTTCAATGTTATTCTTGTTGGATTTTTTTCTTTATATTCAAATCAAATTTTATTGGGTTGGACTTGTCCTTTCATAAAAAGATGAAAAATTGAAGGTGTCTTACCAGACCGATCTTGTGTAGATCCCTCGATCCGTTTGTCAACAAAGCAAATACAATAGGCCTGACCCTTGAACCGCTTCGTTATGACGTACCTTCGATTAGCGCTGTTACAAAATGCCGTTTTGAAGAACAATTTATAGATAAAAATTATTATTTAACAAATATTAAAATTTAATACGTGATTATCAAGAAATACCCGAGTACTTTGCAAGATTAATTCATGGGAAACATCCTCACGCTCTTACTGGTTATTTCCAGTACTTCACCCAGGCCTCTACAATTTTTTTTTCGTCACTTGGTGGGCAAGTGATGAAAAAATTTGCTTGCCCGATAGAAAAAACTGCTTGCCCTATTTGTTTTATAATTTTTTTTACTATGACGGCGCTACTCTTATTTTTAAAGGTCATACAAAATAACAATTGAGAATCATGTACAGTATAAAAGAACACACATTTAAAAAGTTTTTTTCAGCAACGTAGGCCTGAGTCATTACCTTTATTTTGATTTTTTTTTCGCTACTTATAAATGGGGCTTAATTTAAGGTTTAAAAAACAACCTTCATCAAAAGTTGCTAAAATTTCATATTTTGCATAGAAAAAAAATCCACGAAATGGTTATCTGTTCGCCATATTTCCTTAGAATTGTTTTGATTTGGTTGAAAACTATAAAGAAAGCCAGTGAAAAATATTCAGCCCTTTATTGACTCTGAAAAAGATCGTCTTATGATGTTTAAAAAAAAAAAAAAAAAAATCAAAAGTGGAGTGGCTAAAATTTCACATTTTGCATCTCTAAATCCATGAAATTGTCATTTATTTTCCATAATTCCTTGAATTTGAAAAAAAATTAGTTGGAAACTATCAAGAAAAATTAATAATATTCACCTCTCTCTTGTCTTTCCTTCATCATTTTATGATGTTACACTCGGTCAATATTTTTTTTATTGTAGTCCCGCATGTAGACTTTCATGGGTTTTTTTCATAGTGTTGCAGCATTGAAGGTTGATCGTATCGTTTGATCGTTTTACACTTGGTCAACGTGAAAGTCTACATGTGGGACCACAATAATAAAAAACATTTACCGAGTGTAACATCATCATAAATCAGAGTAAAGAAAGAGAGTCAAGAAAGAGCTGAATATTCTTCATTTTTTCAACAGTTTCCAACTAAATAAAAAAAAATTCAAGGTAATATGAAAAATATATGGCCATTTCATGGATTTTTGCAAAATAAGAAATTTTAGCCACTTTTGGTGTTTTTTTTTTTTTTTGGTGTGCATATTTCGGCAAATTGCTCAAGTAGCGCATGCGCAGTCATTGCACACATAGAACGTAAGATGCGATGGCACGGTTTTCCGAACGTGGTACCTGGCGATAAATGATTGGTAATTGGCGCTGATTTTACATCAGTTTCTACTGTTTTTTTACTGGTTTGACATAATCTGAGAGATAGTTGTGATTATCCAAAAGATATTGAAATTTAGAGGGTCTACTGATATTTTATTTCCAAAACAACCACTTGCCCGATCGGGCAATTGACTTTAAGAAATGCTTGCCCGCACATCATTTTCACTTGCCCCGGGCAAGCGGGTTTCACCCATGATTATGGAACAGGACAGATGGAAAATAATAGTCTAGTACTTCCGAGAGTGCATACAGAACAAGGGAAAAGGTCAAAGGGGATCAGAAATCTGGAATGTTATCAGAAAACATCAAATGTAAGACATCAGTTGATTCCTTTAAAAAATCACTGAAGAAGAAAATAATGCAAGAATAAAATGAAAATGACTAAAATGTTTCTATCCGTAACAAAACCAAGGTTTTCAAAATCCCATATTGTATTGATTCAAAAGTGAAAATTAAATCACATTAGTTTAATAAGGTGTAATCTACATGCAAAAGTTAACAGAAAGTTATAATATGATTTGAACAGAGAGAGAACAATAAAAACATAACACTGAAAATTTCATCAAAATCGGACAAGGATTTTATGACATTTTTTAAAGAATCGTACTATTTTGGTGAAACAATTCTATGCATGTCTTCATGAATATTCAATGAGCGAATGATGATCATCCCCACTTGTTATTTTGTATTTTATTATATATGAAGTCATATTAATTCAAAATTTATCCTCCAGGAACTAAAAAAATTGGATTGACAACTGATTTAGTGCATTACATGTAGATATTCATTGCTGCAACTTATTTCATTATAAGGAAGAAATATCATTCACACATGTATGAAAATATGAAATGATTATGATTTCATATCATAAAAAAAAGGAAAGTGGAGATACATGTATGACATCATCAGCTGACCTAATCAGTATGACGATGTGCATATTGCTATTAAAGCTTTATAATTCAATAACTTTGTTATTTGCTATTGTGATGGAATTTTCAGCATTTGGTCAGGAAATTTTAATACTTTATTTAATTATATTTATTCTGGAGTATCCCCTTGAAAGGGGAAGTTCACCCTGACAAAAAATTTATTGTAAAAATAGCAGATAAAAGAATCAAAAATATTGCGGAAGGTTTGAGAAAAATCCATCAAAGAATTAATAAAGTTTATATTAGAATTCTAATCATGTGATTTGAGACGTTATATGCAAGCAGCATTCCTAGTATTTCCTACATTGCGAATGGCAAAAAAATCAACGAAATGTCATTCCTCATAAAATTTGAAAAGGTTTTTACTGTACCTTTTTGATATCGATAGACAAATGGGCAATTCCAAGCAAATGTGGACATTTTCAAAAAATTTATATTGGCTCTATTTCAAATCTGGATCAAATTTTTCTATTAAAACTCATATGGGATTTCATAAATACAAAAGGGGAACATAGTTAGCCACAATTTTTTTTTCTTACGCATCTCCTTGTAGGAGAATCCAAACCATACAAAAAATTCCATACATGGGACTACATACATATTGTTTTTGTCTCCTGCGAAGCAGAGTGAGACTATAGGCGCCACTTTTCTGACAGCGGCGGCGGTGGCGTCAACACCAAATCTTAACCGAAGGTTAATTTTTTGAAATGACAGCATAACAAGAAAGTATATGGACCTAGTTCATCAAACTTGGCCATAAGGTTAATCAAGTATTGCTGAACATCCTGCCTGAGTTTCAGGTCACATGACCAAGGTCAAAGGTCATTTAGGATCAATGAACTTAGACCTTGTTGGGAGAATCAACTTCAAAATCTTAACCTAAGGTTAAGTTCTTGAAATGTCATCATAACTTAAAAAAATATGTGGACCTAGTTCATGAAACTTGGACATAAGGTTAATCAAGTATTACTAAACATCCTGTTTCAAGTCACATGACCAAGGTCAAAGGTCATTTAGGGTCAATGAACTTTGGCCAAGTTGGGGGTATCTTTTGAATTAGCATCATAACTTTGAACTTTTATGGATCTGATTCTTGAAACTTAAACATAAGAGTAATCAAGTATCACTGAACATCCTGTGAGAGTTTCAGGTCACATGATCAAGGTCAAAGGTCATTTAAGGTCAACAAACTTTGGCCAAGTTGCGGTTATTTGTTGAATTACCATCATAACTTTAAAAGTTTATGGATCAGAATCATGAAACTCGGACATAAGAGTAATCAAGTATCATTGAACATCCTGTGCCAGTTTCAGGTCACATGACCAAAGTCAAAGGTCATAAAGGTGAATGAACTTTGGCCAAGTTGGGGTTATTTGTTGAATTACCATCATAACTTTGAAAGTTTATTGGTCTAGTTCATAAAACTTGGATGTAAGAGTAATCAAGTATCACTGAACATCCTGTGCGAGTTTCAGGTCACATGACCAAGGTCAAAGGTCAATGAACTTTGGCCATGTTGGGGGTATCTGTTGAATTACCTTCATAACTTTGAAAGTGTATGGATCTGAATCATGAAACTTGGACATAAGAGTAATCAAGTTATCCTGTGTGAGTTTCAGGTCACATGATCAAGGTCAAAGGTCATTTAAGGTCAACAAACTTTGGCCAAGTTGGGGGTATTTGTTGAATAACCATCAAAACTTTAAAAGTTTATAGATCTGATTTATGAAAATTACACAGTATAAGAGTAATCAAGTATCACTGAACATCTCATTCGAGTTTTAGGTCACATGACCAAAGTCAAAGTTCATTTAAGGTCATTGAACTTTGGCCATTTTGGAGGTAATTATTAGTTTTTTTTTGCTGTCATAACTTTCAAAGTTTATAGACATAGTTTATAAAATGTGGATATAGGGGTAATCGAGTATCACGTACAAGTTTTACATGTAGGTCGCATGATCAAGGTCAAATGTCATTTATTGTCAATGAACATAGTATTGTATCATTATATAAATGGTGTTTGAATAATTATCTAATAGTAGTTTTCAAAGTCAGCACTGCTGCTATTGAATCGCACGATGCAGGTGAGACCGCCAGAGGCATTCCACTTGTTTTACTTAATTTCAATTTAACAGAAAACTTTTGTTTTTTTGTAAAATTTTCTTTTGGATAATCTGAAGGTCATTTTTACATCATATCAAAAGAAAATTTAAAAATATAAGACCATTTTACGTTGCCTGTGTGTGAATATTTCAGATGTCACTCCGTAACCGTCACTCTGTATTAAACCAGGTATGGGTTTAGGTGTAATTAATGAAGAAATACACCAAATGTTTAATGTAATGCAGTATATTAAAGCTAGAACAACATAGAATCCAATCAATAACTCAACATTGTGATAGCCATTTAAAGTTCACAGAGTTTGAGCAATATGTTTTCTCCTCAAATGTGCATGTCCATTTGTCACTCCGTAACCATGTTTATGTATTCATGTCTAATTAATTCAGTGGATTAAATAACAAATGTCATTATTTTGAAAAGTGGGTTTCAGCAACTACTGTCAGGTACCATTTCTTTGCAAATAACTATTTGAATATGGGTGATATCTTTGTTTGAATGCTAGAAACTTGTTTCTGAACGTTACCTTGGAACTGCCCAAATCATTTCACATCTGATCATGAAGAGAAAACAAAAAAGTCATCAGGAACCCTTTCTTCAGGGTGAACTTTTACTTTAAGAACAAAGTCAAAACTGAGTATTTTCTGGTCTCACACAAACTACCTACAAATTAAAACCAATCAGTGAATGAATATTTTGAATATTACGTGACTGTTCTTCGGTTTTAGATTTAGCCCTACTGTCTGCCAGAATAAACCCAAGAATGGCATGGTCACATCATTGTAAAAAAAAGAGGCTGGTTTTAGCCTCTGATTTCCCATTTGTACATGTATACCAACCCAAAATGCATACGTGTATGTTCGGTAGCTTTGACTTGCCTAGTCTACAGTACAGTTTACTGAGTGCTGCAGTATTATGGATGTAATTGGGATATATGTTTGTCATTCAGGATGATGAACAGTTTGGAAACCTTCTTATGAATTTGTTCCAGATGAACTCTCTGTCACCTCCAGAGAATTATGAAAAGTGGATATGTGCTTTGTGTGGTCTGATGTGCATGGGTGGTGTTGGGTATTATTGGATATCCAGGCCTCTCTGAATTATAACCCCCACACAGCGATTGTTCCCGTTGGACTATTTATATTTCCTTGATTGTACTACCATGCTTGCACTTGAATCAACTCAATCTATTCTCAGATCATCCAATTGACCTGCCACCTTGATTGTACATTAAACTTGATGCATTCTCTTTTTGCCCCCTTTTTTCCCTGCCCCCCACCCCCCCCCCTGCTACTTTGCCCTTCTCTATACCTGCAGAACTACTATACCATCTCTCAGGCTATTCTCCTTGTCTCAGCCATTCAGTTTTAATTACATCTCCCAATTTTCTCACCTGTCTTCCCCTCTCATTGTACATGTACATTTGCATTGTGAACCTGATGCCCCGTTTTAATAGACAGTGCCCGGTAGAGGGCGGGTAGAAAAAGGGGGTGGAATTCCATGAGTGGGAGCCTCTGTGCTCCGTCTCAACAGACATCCTACCCTGGTAAAGGTTTCCATGGTATGGATCCCCCTAAAGAGAGAGAGAGACGGATAAGACAGAGTGAGAAGCAAATGAAAGAAAAGGGGAGAAAGAAAAATAAAGAAGAAGAGAAGGGGGAAGGAAGAGGAAAAACAGGGAAAAGGTGAAGGAAAATATAGGAAGGGGAGAGGGGAAAGAAAAGGAAGGAAAACAGAGAAAGAGAAGAAAAAAGTGAAAAGAAAAGAAAGGGAGAGAGGAAAGAAAAGAAAATAATGTAGAAGGAGAGAGGACAGAAAAGAAGGAAAGAGAGAGAAAAATAAAGTAGAAGGGAGAGAAGGAAAAGGGTAGAGAGGGAATAAGAGGGAAAGGAGAGGGGAGAGAAGAAATGGGAGAAAAGAAGAACGGAAAGAAAATGAAAAGTGAAAGGGGGTGAAAAGGAAGTAGAGAAAGAGAAAGGAAAGATGGTATAGAAAAAGGAAGGGAAGAGAAACAAGAAGGAATTACGAGAAGAGGATAGGAGAATGAAAACAAGGAAAGGGAGAGAAGAAATAAAAAAGGAAAGAGAAAAGGAAAATGAGAAAGGAAAGAAAAGTAGGGGAAATGAGATAGAGAGAGAGGAGAGAAAAGGAAGGGGGAAAGAGAGAAGGAAAGAAAATGCTGAAAAGAGAAGGGAAAGAAAAGAAGAAAGGAATGAGAGAGGGGAGAAGAACGTGTGTCCGGGTGTTGGCGGGATGGAGTTGTTTTTCTACCCCACTTCCACGCTAGTCGAAGCAGGCCGAAATTTTGAAAAATCCTTCCCGACACAGTCCTACTTTTACCTCACTGGGAGCGTCTTAATAGGTAGGGATGATTTTCACCCTGCCTTTGTCGGGGCTTGTGTCTCCCCCTTCTGACTTTCATTTTTGCATATTTCTCCCTGCCCTTCCTGGGCCCCCTCTTTGCCAATTTCTCCACTCCCTTGTTTGACCCCCCCTCTCTCTCTCTTCCTCTCCCTTAGTCCATCTTTTTTGCTGTCATTGCTTTTGAGCTCTGTATCTCTGGCTCTCATACCCGATTCTCTATCAGCCCGGAGTTTGCTCCATTTCAGAATTCTAGCCCGAGCGGCCCTATTCATGATCATATTAAAGAGAGATTTAAGAAGCTCTACCCAACTAGGAGGGTTGGGGGACCTAACTTGAGTGTGCGTAATATAGATAAAATAAAATTGTATCTACCATGGATATATTATCCCAAACCAAACACGCTGCATCTTCACCTGTATTAAAATCATGAAATAGCTTGAAATTTTGACTTGGATTCGCAATATCTAAATCATTCCAATGAAATATCTTGATAATAATAACTTGTATCTATCCCCGAATAATCTGGATATTGTTCTGATCACGATCATTTGCCAGATCTGAAATACAGTAGCAGGATAATATGAAAACACTGGCTGCCCAGTAGAAATGGATCTACAATGTATTGCCCTTCACCTTCCACTCTAATCTCTCTCAATCCTCTCCTCCTTTTCTCTCTAAATTCTTCCAGGATCACACGCAGCCAAATCTGTGATGACTTGTGAAAGGGTGTCATGGTCAGTGGCGTCTTGATGACTGATTAGGCCAACCGAGGAACGTGGGTGTGTGTTGCTTCCAAGTGTAATACCATTTGACCCGATGAAGGCATTGACCCCAGCCATTTCATCATAAAGGAAGGAAGGAGAATTAATGCCAGATCAACTGTCCATCCGTTAGCAGCCAGCCAATTGCAGGCAAGTTCATCGACTTGGCATGCTGCTACTGTTTTAGTATTAATGTCATTTTAAAAGGAGAGACACTATCTCGTTATCATCATTGGGAAGCCTAGGCTACGGTAGTTAAAAAAAATACAGTGATGGCTAGTCATCTGTTTATTTTTCCAAGGTACGCACACACTTTATAATGGGCTTGAACTCTCCCTACTCATTGTATGTATCCATCTTCTGTAAGATTTGAACATTTTGAAAATTATACTTAGTGAGGATTCTGTACCAGTGTCTTCCAAATTTGGTTGGTGTTCTGCATCGTTCAGCTAGGCTCTTCTGATTCTGTCTTTGTTTTTTTTATTTGGTAGAAAAAAAGTTTCATCAGAGGATCCAGTAGAAGTTGCTGAACTCTGTAATAATATCAACCTGAATGAGAAACCCAGATGCTGCTATAAATTAACCTTTGCCCAATGTGATTCTTGCAACCATTGCTGAATACCACTCTTACATGTAGCTCAGCTCATTGTGGCTTTTATTTTTCTTTGAGTCGCTCTCGCTCAAAAGCTTTATAGTCCAAAAGCCCCTTTGGCCATCCATGAAGGCAATCTAGATATGAATTCATCTCTTCTATTGTGCTGAATCTGTTTGGAATTTCTTCCTTACAGATTTCAAAGGTTACAGCCATCGCTTTGCTAATGTTGATTCACCATCATGTGTTGCCTAATCTACTATGCTGCAGCCATCCTTGTCTTTGCCATCATAGCCAGACTGATTGAAAGGCATCTAAGGAAACCTTATGTGGACAAACTAACAGAAAGGCAAGTACTCTCTTAATATTATTTTCACATTTGGCTTTTCTTACCAAGTTGAATGTTAAAGTGATTGGTTAACATTGGTTTGACTTTTAAAAAATCTGAGCTAGAAGGTCACACTTGTCACCTGTGTCTGTGATATGTTACAAAAATGAAGCCCCAAAAAAATTGCGTTCGAAAATAATTATTTAGTGCTTCAAAAATTGAAATATAAAGTGACCGAAAACACCATCTTAATTTCATCCCATACACTTATGTGTACTATTTAGGCGTCTATAAGACGCCTATTTACAAAATCGGGGTTTGCCTTGTAGTTTTAGCTTTTCATTCTCAATAATGGTTGTTTTCAGGTTTTATTAGTTCTAATACATGCACTTGTACACATGTTTCATCTTGGTTTGATAATTTTTTAAATCGGCTGCTCACAAAGTTAAACAATACCTTTAATCTGTTGCTGACAGAAACTTGGGTCAATATAAAGCTTATAAGAGTAATACAGAATTCTGCTGGATGTGGATTGATTTATAATCCTTTCAGAAAGGTTTAGAGTAAAATAACAATGAGACAGCGCAAATTTGGTTATTTCTATCTCATTTAATATATATCTAGGTTTAGAATCAGGAAAATTTGTTTAACTATTATGTAATAAAGCCATGGAAGAAGGGGGGGGGGGGGGTAGGAGTATACATGTAGCATGGTTCATATCTTCCCCGCATTTAGCATGGATTACAGGTGCATGTCATGATGGTGTGGGGGGGGGGGTACTGTTCTATTTATGGAAAATGAATGGGGTCAATCACGGGATGAACCTGTCACTTTGGATTAAGCTTCATAATGAACAACTCTACATACGCGGGTTCCAGAATGCTAAAATCAGAGGCCTACTCACTGTTTAGTGCGTCCCACAAAAAAGAAAACCTGTTTTCAGAGATAGATTTCACAATCATTACTTTCTTTTTACTATGAATTTGATGCTTACATGTATGTTAGAAGTGGAATCTCATCTTTAATTTGAGACCAACATCCTAGCAAATCATTCACGCATGGCAGGTTATAAACAATGAATATTGAGGCCTATCAGTAATGATTTGTGCAGAAACTCATGTGTTAATCCGAATCCACACTCATTTCAGGGATCAGCGAGAGAAACTTAAAAAGGAATACAAAGAAATGCTAATGAGTCAATCGTCAAAAGCACGGCTGTGGTATCACGAATCAATATTCTCCAATTTTTCTGCGCAAACTGATTTTGACGTTATAATTTCAAACTCGTCTTTCTCATTAATGCGTGAAGTGTTTGTCACATATTAGGTATCAAAATGTAGACGAATAGTTGAATTATACGATGATGTAAATGAGATATCATAATTAATTTGCCTTTGAAGGAAAAATATGTGGGAATCCCAGTTTCCTTTTTTCTGGGACACACTTTATAGCAGGCTTGACTGGACAGTCTTTACACCTTTTTTGCAGTCTAACACCTGTTTTGCTTCATTAAACTAAGAGAATGAAACATGAGGAACAATAATAGCTTCTATAAAAACATACATCAAAGAATATTTTAATGCTAAAATTGTAAAGCTACAGTGTACGTTGCCGTTGATTGTTGCTTTTCTTGCTTTCAAGCCAACTACATGTAATATCTCCAGCAATGTGAAAATCCAATGAAATTCTAACTTGACTTTGAGTGAGGCTGACATTGAGAGTGCTGTATAATTTTATTTCCTTCGATTTTTGGAATAATTTGTAATGTCTCCTTGTAAGTATCCTCTCCCGGCCTCCCTCAGAGATGCTACAAATATCGCAAAGTGAAAATTATTGAATATCCTCCGAAAATAAGAGCCTAAAATTGAATTATTTAATCAGACTGTCTGGGAGCATGTTTTCCCAGCTTTCTTTCCCCTTCCCTAAATGTCGTTCACTGTTTTCTATGCCTTAGTGTGTAATTTACCATAATAATCAGTTGACCCATGATGGAATGTGTATTGTACATTAGAAATACTGAAGTTAATGTACATGTCTGGCTTCCTATAGAACAGTACTATGTAGAGTCTGAGGTTTGGCCTTGGTTATTGTGTAACTTCTTCATCTTCACAATGAACAAGGGTACAGAGTTATTGAGAGAATACAATTGAATTATTGATATGGTGTGTAGTCAAACATGATGAAGAGTTCAGTATCCTAACTTTATACTCTGTATGTACAAGTATGTACACTATAGGCCTATATTACTTGGGGGGGGGGGAGGCACTCAAATAATATTTTGAAATGGTGGTCTAAGGTGGTCTAACTCTGTGGTCTAAATGGTGGTCTAACTCTGAAATGGTGGTCTAAGGAACCGACGACAAGGGTAAAATACGGGGCCTTGGGAACTGAAAATATTCCTGGTGGTGTGAAAAACGGTGTTCGGAGCTGGAACCCGCAACTGTACTACTATAAGTATACGGTGGTGCGCGCTAGCGCTGTGCATGCATGGCACCGTGGTATACTGAAGAGGAAATATGAAGCCGTGCATGCACATGCAAGCTTTGCGATGCCCACGCTGGACAATTTAGTCAGGGTTTGGAACTGAGATGTTCCGGGTCTTGAGAGGGGGGCACGCGGTTTCTGAACGGAACTTTTGTGATTCGGAGTATCTAGGGAACTGAAAATTAGGTCTGAAAAAGGGGGTCATCAAAGCAGCACGTCCCTGTACCACCAGGATATTACTCTATTTAAAAAAAGAAGAAGAAAACTTCCAAGTACATGTACATTATGTTGCTATAGCAGCTTGCCTTGGTGCTTCATAAACCATTGACACTCATCGAACAAGAGTTTTGTTTTGTTGCAAATTTCATTCAAAAATTTAAGAGGCAATAAACATTCCAGATGTATGAAATTCATGATTTTTGCTATTTTTATAAAACAGTTTTTGTTTATAGCACATTACATCACATTACGATTTGTGCTTTTAAAAGATATTTAATATCAAACCCACTTTAGCCCAGAGCTCTCAATACAGTGCACAACTATTTCAAAGTAAACTGCAACAACACGTGGCTATAAAGGCTAAAAAGATTAAGATTTTAATTAACGTGAGAAGCTCTTGCTGGGATACTGTTTTATGAGTTATTTTGTAGTCTAGTGCATGACAAGTACCTTGTACATGTAGGGCCTACATGGTGTGATATTTGCTGTGACACAAGAACTGTGTATTATGTACATTGTATGTACGCTGTTTACTGCGTATCAACATTTGAAGAAGTAGATCATACGTTTCATCATAATACAAAAGCCATTCAAAATCATTGTATTTTAAATAGTTGACACGGTGAATGACCGGTGTTAAAAACATTTTCTGCTCCATGGAAATCCCTATTAAAGCGTTGCTTTTGCTTGGATAACAAAGATTTAAACATACTTTTTATTGGGCCATAATTCATGGTCCAACGATTCTCAGGGTGTGTTTATGCTTCCATTGCGAGGACAGAATCAGCGTTTTCAAACGTCGATCCAAAACGCTGATCGTAAACGTGGTTCTGGGAGTGCTGTTTATGCTTAACTTTTCAGAGGCGAAATCACGATCTCCAGCTGGCTTCGCATCGTAATTTTCGTTGAGCAGGAAAGCGAGGTCAAATTGGGCGCGCCCTTTTTCGAAAGTTTTTTTTTTAAAGTGTTAGTATGGGGAAGGTACGTCGACTATGATATAAACATCGAATAATTTCCGATATTTTAGTCATTGCATGGAGCTTCTTGATATAGCCATATAATTTCCACCATGGTGAGGATAATAGTAAGAAAAAATAAAGAATATTAAGTACACAAAATAATAAAATATCTATTTGTTTATGCTGTACTGGGGTAACTGGCGATGTCTCCTCATTATAACTCATGTTCCAGGGTTTTTTTTTTGTTGTAAATCCCTCAACATTCATCGTGATGACAAATTGGAAGAGTAATCCCGGGAGAGTAATACTAGTAATAGTACTACACATGCAAAACAAGGGAGATGAGAGGTAATTCCGTGGAGGTCAACATGCGACCATGGAGCAATGCGACTGTATTTGCCCGCGGATTTTCATCTCACCGGAAGCATGTACCAAATGACGTCGTTTAAACACGTTTACGATCGTGGTTCTGTTTATACTTCCCCAGAAAGCCTGATTCTGGTCAAACGACGTTTACAAATGCACCTTTTTGTGAGTTTACGATCGGCGTTTTGAAACAGCGTTTAAATGAAAGTAAGCATGTGTTTTGGACTAATCACGTTTGGAAACGCTGATTCTGGCCTGAAAAGTGGAAGCATAAACACGGCCTCAGTTTACTGATCGATGTACATACATGTATGTTGAGTGACGGTGTTTATAATGATGGTAATAACCTTTTGATAATGTGATTGATGTACAAAAATAACTTTTCAATAAACCTCAATGGCAAATTAAATTTTGAATAGCTCAATGAAATTTGAGATGATGCAGTCATCTTGATGTATTGAGTTGCATTCCAACACTTTATTATTTTAGGGATTCTAATGAATTTGATATTTGAGTTTAGATGTAGGCTTAGGGATTTAATGACACGAATTGATTTCACTTTGATATTGAAGCAATGAAAAGGTTCTAGTGATCATGGATGTATTTGTGTAGCACTTTGCAGTCAGACTGAATGATTATACAGTAGCCCAGTATTTTTAACTCTGCTTATATTTGAAGTAAATGGTGCAGAACTTGGAGAATGATTAAAGAAGATGACCTGAAATCAATATTTTGCGTGGACAAATCAAACTGTACAAAGCCCAATGTGGTACATTTTTACATAAATGTAAATGTACATTTAAAGAATGTACTACATGTGCTCTGTAATTATAAATTATCCAAAGTTATCATTGTTTTCCTTGAGTGTTACAACATGGCTGCAATCATGTTGTGTTTTCATAAAATCTGTTTTTCTCTAAAAAAATTATATTAAAAAAAAATAGGATACATAGTCTGATTTTGTGAGTCAATCGGAGCATCCTTCTTTAAAAGCAGCTGAGAGATCACAGATAATGAATCCTGTCAATTTGCCCTTGAGCGGTTTATGAGATGTCATTGAACTTGTATCTGAGACTACCCTGGGTATTTTACAGAATTAAGAGCTTTTGAATAGATCTGCTTTCATTGTAAAATAACTAAATATCTATTTCATTGTTCACAAAACATCAAGTAGAGTTCAATGGACTATGTTTTGAATTGTGAGGAATGATGCACAATTTGTGCGTGCAACCAAGCATCAGATTGTTACGAAGTTTATCCCAGGTTAGAAAGCTGCAAGTATCAAATATTGTTGTTGTTTTTTCGTTTTGTAGGTTAACAAATACATTAGGAGGAGAAGGAGGAGAGAAGAGGGAGGAAGAGGAGGAGAGGGAGATGTTGATGCGGAGAAGAATGCAAATGAGAAGGAGGTTTAGAAAGGGAAAGAGGAGGTGGGGAGAAGAAATGAACATGTTCAAGGATCATATGTTTTTTATGCTTCACCTATAAAGGTTTTCAGCAGAGATGTTCTGGAAATATGCTATGACATTTATGTAGATCATTTTAGAATTTTCCAAAATGATAGTAATTATCTTTGAACTCTGAATTTTAATTTCCAGATATGTTCTTATAACCGGTTGTGATAGTGGCTTCGGCAAGCTTCTTGTGAAGCAGTTGGATGTCAAGGGTGTCCACGTCTTTGCTGCATGCCTGAACGCTAAAGGAGCTGAAGAGATCGACAAAGAGACGTCTGAACGCACGAAGGCACTGGTTCTAGATGTTACAAAACATGATCATATAGAAGCAGCATTGGAAGAAGTTAAAAGATCATTACCCAGCAATACAGGTATGGGACTCACATGGGTAACTTATATTTCCACACTTCTCTCTTTTAAAGGACAAGTCCACCCCAACAAAACTTGATTTTGAATAAAACAAGAAAAATCAAACAAGCACAATGCTGAAAATGTCATCAAAATCGAATGCAAAATAAGAAAGTTATATCTCTTTAAAGTTTCGCTTATTTTTCACAAAACATTTATATGCACATCCTGGTGGGTATGCAAATGAGGGGACTGATGACGTCATCCACTCACTATTTCTTTTGTATTTTACTGTATGAAAATTTAATAATCTAATTTACTCATCATTGTCCTGTTAAAGTTTTATTCTCCCTGAACATGGAATCATTGTTTTAAGATTTTGTGGTTCAGTCAATTTGGTTCTTGTTGCCAAATTTGTAAAAATTGAAATATTGTATAATGCAAACAATAAGAAACAAAAGAAATAGTGAGTGAGAGACATCATTGACTCTGTCATTTGCATATTCTTGAGTTGTGCAAATGACTGTTTTGTGAAAAATAAGCGAAACTTTATTAAAGTGCCATAACTTTCTTATTTTGCATCCAACTTTGATGAACTTTTCAGCGTTGTGCTCGTTTGAGTTTTGTCTATTGATTCATATCTACATTTTTCTGGGGTGAACTTGACCTTCAACAAGAAATGATAGGTTTTTAAACATTTTCATTTACTTCTGTTTAATACATGTAAATGCAGCAAATAAAAAACTTGCTTTTTGTAGATTACTCTGAACTGCACATTAAAGCAGATTGTTATCCAGCTGACCTGTTGTAAAAGAAAATTGACTACTATGGTTGTTGATTTTGGGTATTCAATGTTCAAGTACCCTTGCTATATATTTTTTTGGCTGGCACCATGGTACCCAATAACAATACCTCCTGTGAACCGCCGTGAATTATTTAAACTCAAAACAAGTGGGAACTAGTCAGAAGACTTGACCATTGTCTTTGCTCAGTAGTTAATGGATAAATAAGGGATATGTGTAAATAGCTACTGCTGTATGGAACACGTGTAGAGTGCATCACCCAGTTTAATGTATTATATTAATTCCTCCCACACAATAGTTTAAAAGCTTTTGGGGTGTTCAAAACAATTTCAGGAACTTTGTGGTTTTGAAGCAACACAAGTGCATTGATTTCTAATTTATATGTACATGTAGGCTATGGTTGTTGACATTGATAATTGAAATATATTTACACTCAAAGTCTGCCATTGATTGCCACCCAGTAGTCTTGTTTATTGGTAGCCATGTACTTTGTACTTTTATCTGTAATTGTATATTTGTTCTAAAGTCTATCTGTCTCAGCATTTGTCATATTTCCCAAAAAGTAAACCATTTTCAAAGTTTCTCAACATGAAATATTTAATTCAAGTTTGACTGGATAGTTGTAGGGGATTTCCATTAAGAGTTTAAGAACAGAATGATATATTTTGGTTGGTCAGACATTTCTGGTCAGGTTGATTTAAAAGTTAGAGTTTGACTGGCTAACGAAATTGTTGAGGATTTTAAAGCCACAGTGAAACCCGGGATCACCATGCAGTCTATAAACTCGACGTTCAGGCTCGCTTGAGAAAAACAAAATGCCTAATTCAAAAAGTTGTATTTCATTTTTTTTTATTGGGGGGGGGGGGAGTTGTCAAAATCAGGGGCCATTTTTCTGTAGAATTTAAGAATTGCTTTGGGTTACAAAAATATGATATATTCCTGAATATTTAAAATATTTTTTAACAAAGTCAGAGCCACGTAATAAGTCATGACTTTTTGCATGACTCCTGCATCGTGTCTTCTCTTTCCCAATGTCCCATACCCACATAGTCAAACCAGAGGTGCAGTGAAACCCTCATACACACAATTGTGGTTCAGGCTCCTCAAGTCCTCATTATGTTTCATCTTGTGGGTCATGGGTTCAAACCCAAGCCATGGACTGATTTCCTTCAGCAAGAAATTAATCCATGATGTGCTGCACTTAAACCAGGTGAGGTTAGTGGGTACCTGGCAAGAATTTATTCCTTGAAACTTGGCGCGCATAGAAGCTGCTCTGTGAAAGCCAGGATAATTACGCTGAATTACCGTATAGCTACCCTATAAAGAGAGTGTTTGAAAGCATGATATAAGTATGATTATTATCTCATTTTGCTTTGAACAGGTCTTTGGGGTTTAGTAAACAATGCAGGTATATCAGTAGCATGTGGCCTTCAAGAGTGGCACACGAGAGATGACTATCAGAGAGTTCTTGATGTGAACATCCTGGGACTGATGGATATGACAGTGACATTCTTACCACTGATCAGGAAAGCTAAAGGAAGGATTGTCAACGTGGCTAGTATGGAAGGAAGATTTGCTCTACCTAGTGGTGCCTATGCAGTCTCTAAGTTTGGTGTGGAGGCATTCTCAGATTCAGTCAGGTATGTCTTGTGCAGGCCGGTTACTCTGGTCCTTAAAGGTCTAAAGCCTGCCGCACACTTACAACAATAACGATGTTACATGTAATTAATAAGAAGATAAATCGTAGTGCAATAATAAACTGCCTCTGTCATTAATGGGCCTTTTAGCCAGATAAGGATTCAGTTTGTTCACCTGTTAATTGCAATCTTTATAAGAGTATAAACCACTTTAACCACAAGGCTATGTTTTAGGATGTGTGTAGGATGTATGTAGGATGGTATAATGACAATTTTAGGACAGGAATTACAATATCACTGAAATATCTGGCGAAAAATTCATTATTTTGGGAAAAAACAAACCTTGAGAGGCGAGACAATTCAATTCAAGTCACTATTTCCTTTAGATGAAGATTAGTGTCGATCCGACAAAGTAATAGATTAACATTTAAAAAAGCAGTTTTATTATAAAATGGAGCATAATTATGGAAATTGAAATAAGGGGAATCTAGAACTATAAAAAAACCAATGCTTGTACAGTGTGGAGTGTGTGGACCCCCTTGAATTAGATTATTTATTCATTTTTTCCCCCAATTATACATGTATATTCCTTTGATACTTGTTTTGTGTCAAATCTTAATTGATTTTCCAATACAAGCTATTTTTAATGATGACTTGTCAATCATATTATATTCTATACATTATTTTCACCATTTTTCCTGTGTCCTGTGGAACTCTGCGTAGGTGATTGGGACCTATTTTGTTATATGAAAGAAAATCATATGATTTTTTTTTAATAGAAATTTAGCATTTATCTATTTAACATACAAAATAAACTTCCAGCGCTGCTCTGACTATAACTCTTCTCAATCGCTCCAATATATACCTTATACCAGGCTAGCAACAAAGTTTCCCCCCAAATAAAGATTCTTTGTCCCTTATGAATTTAAAGGTCAAGTCCACCCCAGCAAAATGTAGATTTGAATAAATGGAGAAAAATCAAAGTAGCATAACACTGAAAATTTCATCAAAATCGGATGTAAAATAAGAAAGTTATGGCATTTTAAAGTTTTGCTTATTTTTCACAAAACAATGATATGCACAACTCAGTGACATGCAAATCAGTCAGTCGATGATGTCCATCACTCACTATTTCTTTTGTTTTTTATTGTTTGAATTATACATTATTTCATTTTTTACAGATATGACCATAGGGACCGACTTGACTGAATCATATAGTTTTAACTCTTTAAGAGCCATTGGCAGCTATTTGTGCCCTTAGGCCTCTAATGCCATTGGCACGTATACGTGCCCAAGTAACTTTTTTTTGTTTAACCAATTTTACAGCCAGAAAATCAACACCATGTTCTGTGTTTTTTATGTTGTTATACTGTCAAAGAATTCACAATTCATTTTATCATATAAAAAATAGTGGTTTACGTAGACATTTTTTAAGTAAAATTTTATTTTTGCATCATTATTTTGAAGAGTTGATTTCGGATATTGCCGCGATCTGAATCAAGATTTCCCCTATAGACACGTGTGGTATAACGGTTGTGTGTAGCAATACACGTATTTCTATGGGCAGAGCAAAGGCGAATGTGCGAGGGCATTCAGCTCGGAATTGACCAATGACAGAGCGGTACGATGTTCCTCACCCAACACTACTCGCCCATTCGCTATTGTCACATGAATATTCATGAGCTATCGATTGGGTCTTTTGCAGGCCGGTATGGTAGTATTCTTGTGTCAAGGCTGATGATGTCACATCTCCACTTGTTCTTTTGCATTTTATTATATGAAATTAGGTTTATTCAATCTTTTTTTCCTCCAAGCACTAGAAAAATTGAATTGACAACTGATTTAATGCATTAGATATTTATTTCATTATAAGGGAGACATATTATTCACACAAGTATGAAATAATGAAATAATTATGATTTTATGTAATAACATAAGAAAACGGAAAGTGGGGATGTGACATCACCAGCCCACCTAATGAATATCCATGCCGACTCTTTTTTCACAAAATATTACTAAATTTTAAATTTTAATAACTTTATAATTTGTTATCCGATTTTGATGAAATTTTCTGCATTTTGCTCAGTGAATTCTACTCTATGTATAAAGATATGAATATGTTCCTTTAATCCCTTTAATGTTATTGCAGTCAGAGTCATCATCATTATGAATATTATTCAAAAATAATTGTTGTGATCATATCAATTGCATTTCTTCTGCAGCCAAATTCTCTCTTCATAAACTTAAGATCTGGTAAATAATGGGTCATATTCGTTTGTCTTTTTATAACCCAAACCATTTTTAAAGAAATGATTGACATTGTTATGCTTATCAGTATCATATTCAAACTTCTCACAAAGATATGAATCATTCAATATTCTCCTCGAATAAAATAGGAAGAAGCAAAAAATGTGATAATTAAAACTGCCGATAATAACGCTTTATTCCTCTAAAGATTTATCTCTTTTTTCAAAGTGGATGTTTTTCCTTTACTAAATCCAACCATTGGTAATAGAAAATGTAAACGGAGTATGTACAGCAATATCAGATGATAGGTGGGTAGGGTTTTTTAAATTATTATTATGGTTGTTATTTTTTTTGTGTGTAACTAACTTGTGTTTATGTGATTTGCAATCACCTAATAATCTTTTGTAAATTTTGTGATTTATTTCAATTTGTATAATAAAAACAGAATAAACAAAAATAAAAAAAGATGTTTTGAGGAAAAGAAAGAAAGGGATAGGGCGGGACAGCTGACAGTAACATTAACAAAACCGATCAGACCGACCTGTTAGTTGCTGCATTGACTTCACTATCAAGGAGACTTTAAAGGAGAATGAAACCCTTGAAACCAGCTGAATCCATATCAAAGAAAAAAATCAAAGAAACATATTGTTGAAAGTTTGAGGAAGATTCAATGAATAATAAGAAAGTTATGAGCATTTGAATATTGAGATCACTAGTGCCATGTAGATCCTCCCATCGGCAATGCGACCAAAATCTGTGATATCACACACGTACAACTCCCTCATTACTTTAGTACTTATTTCACGTATATTCTCACTTTTATAGAGTCTATCACAAGGTGAGGTGTTCTCTTTATGAGATGACAAGTACAGAGGTTTCACAACATTATATCATTGATGAATCGTTTGTCATATGATTAGAATGAGCAAAAAGATATGTTTTGGGGTATATTTTCAGTGTCCAAATGGGAGAGTTGTACGTGTGTGACATCACAGATCTTGGTCGCATTGCCGATGGGAGGATATCCATAGCATTAGTGATCTCGACATTCAAATGCTCATAACTCTTTTATTGCTAGTCCTATTTTACTCAAAGTTTTGTTGATCTTATTCTTTGATTTTTCTGCTTTCACAAAAGCTAACTTGCTCCAAGAGTTTCATTCTCCTTTAAAACGACTTTAGAGAGTAGAAATGAAGATGATGACGATAACGGGTTGAATATTAAATTTCTTAAGGCTTGGTCACACCGCCCGAGCGTTGCTGGAGCGGTCGTGGAGCGGTAGGGAGAGAGGGTCGAATTTCGCTCACAAAATTGGGGAATCGAAAACAAAAATCGAAAAAAAAAAAAAAAAAAAAAAATCAAAATCGAAAATGGTGAACAGTAGCGAGCGGTGATGATTTTTTCTCTCCGCTCCAACAACGCTCGGGCTGTGTAACCAGGCCTTTATATATTGTACATCATGTTATCTGAACAAATTATTCTTTTTTTTACTACGGATAGTGCTACGAGCTGGGGAGACCCTGGGTGGATGCTGGATTTTTATGTAGGAGGGGGGGGGGGGTGCTAATTGTTTTCTTTTTACCTGGGTCACCCACAAAAAAGTAAAATGTAAAAGGAAATAAATATCGGAACCTTTGAAAGTATTGAATAGTCAAATCAAAAGACGTGCGTGAGCACCGATTTCTAAGAACATCCTGTGCTAAATTGCTCTCATAGATAATAGGTCAGGAGGGAGCGCGGATTAGAGATTCCTCGTGAAAGAGAGTCTGGGCATCTATTGTTCATGACTTGGTGGCATGAACAAAAGAATGTAGTCGCGGAGAATGTTAACAGGTGGGTACATTGGTCAGACCAGTAATACAGAACAAATAGGCCTATTTTCTTTTTTGAAAATTTGTATTGATTTTTTGTTTGTAACTGATCTGCATTTCCTCTTCTTTGATTCACGAAAAATAAACGTTTTTTTTTCTTGCTTTTTTGTACTTTGCCAAGAACGCCCATATCATTTTGTGGGATTTTATACCCCAAACTTGTTAGTAGTGAATCTGTCCGATCTCTCTTTATCTATATTTTGATATATCATCTTTAAATTTATATTTTGTCTCCTTCTGACTGGCAATAACTTTGTTTGTTACACTACAAATAAAAAAAAAAACACAGGGTCTTATTTTGAAGACTACACGAATGAAAATTTACAGTTGGCCACACTTTGAAGATACAGGGTTCTGATATATTATTGTGTGTGTTCGCGTGGGGATCACAGCTGTTCTGTGATTGGTCATTTGATCGAAGACGATGCCCTTTTTTGGAAAAGAACGCTTTCAATTGTGTGTGTATTCTTCAGAGGAAGCAACTTAAATAGCCAAAATAGTATTTCATTCAAAAGAGCATTATTTTTTGTTATTTCTGTTCGTTCAATTTCATCAATATCTATGTCATTTAAAAGGGTAAACATTGAACTTTTATTTTATCTTCTTAATTTCTTGGTATCTCTACAATTCATCAGGTTACTTGCTCTTTGAAATGTTAATGAAATTATAATTTCTAGGTTTTACTTATTGAAAAAAAAACAATGTAAAATATTACATTTTTTCTCATTTTTTTAAAAAGCGAATAAGAAAGATAATAACACGATCATAAAGTCCATGAACAATGCACGATTTCATGTGTAGAAGGTTTCATTATACAATGTACGGGTAAAGAGTTATGACCGTTTTAAAATCAGTCTCTGCTTACGTTTCGGTCAATTTAGGATTCCCTCGAATACCCCTGGCAGTCAAGGGGTATTCGTACTGGCACAGTAAGAGTTAAGCAATGCTACATTTAATATGACATGTTCAGAGAGGAATCAATCACTGTTTCATATGACAATGAGTAGAAAATTAGAATATTTCATATTTCATATAATAAAATACAAAAGAAATAGTGAGTGGATGACGTCATCAGTCTCCTCATTTGCATACCAGCCAGGATGTGCATATAACTGTTTTGTGAAATTAAGTGAAACTTTAAAATGTCATAACTTTCTTATTTTACATCCGATTTTGATGAAATTTTCAGTGTTATGTTTGTTGGATTTTTCTCTTTTTATTCAATCAATTTTTTGATGGGGTGGACTTGTCCTTTAAAGGGGAAGGTGATGACATTCTATTTTGTGTGTGAATACTGTACATAATCTTTCTGCATTGATCTTTCTTTGATCTGCTTGTACACTTCTATATTAAAGATAAATTCCAGTTGTGGGGACGATCTCAAAATGACTTTTTACAGAATTTAATATAATGATCACCAAAGTGTCTGTTTGTATGAATAAAAAATATGTGCCAAAGGATTCTGGAAGAAATTGTGTAATTGCTGAAAAATAAGCAAAATAAGCGCGGATTCTGTCACTTCAGTCGGGTCTTTATTCCAGCAATAATAATACACTGTCCCACGTGTGCCTATCTGTGTTGGCGATCTTCAGTGTGATCGTTTTTCAGCTTAGATATTATGATACACAAAGTTTAGTTTATGTATAAACTGTACCAGATCTAGATCCACGATGATATTGTAATACTTAACCTTGGTTTTACAGACTTTCTCACGAAATCCGTATTTTACTGCAACTACTGTTATTTAGCTTTAATACCTACATGTAACTGTCTCTTTGTACCTTCTTCCTTGATGAGAGAAGCTAAAATGTTTCACTATGGCATCAACGTAGCTATTATAGAACCTGGATTCTTGATTAAATATATCCTTGTATCATTCATTTATCTCGTTTAGGAGAGAAGCCAAAATGTTTCACTATGGCATCAACGTAGCTATTATAGAACCAGGATTCTTCAGGACTCTGATATCAAGTAAAAACAACTTCACAAATAATCTAGACAAGGCCTGGGAAAGACTCAAACCGGAGAGAAAAGAAGAATACATCGAAGAGGGCTTCCAAATGTGTGAGTACTTTTTAAAAGCCAAAATAACTTTGGTAGAATAAAGTGTAGTGGCTGGTGAATTTTTGTTCAGTCATTAACTCTTTTTTTTTTAAAGTTTGTATTTTTTTATATAATGCCTACTCATTGTGAAGTATGTATATATTTATTTTTTATTAAAACGATGGACATTCAACCCTAAATCTCCCGGGGTATTTTGATTCTTGTCATCCCGGGGGAGGGGGGGGGGCATTATGGCCCCCCCTTAAGATCTCAGCTGCGGATTGTGCGATCACAACGAAAATTTGCATGATGGTAGAGAATGACGTAATCTACGCAGTTGCATTAGTAAATTTCACTGAATTCATATATTTTTATTTTATATGAATTAATTATGCAAATTTATTCATGAAATCATACTTTTTGCTCTGATTCACTAAATAAAGCTCCTAGAATGCTATTTTTTGGTGAAAATATTCTTTATAGCATTCCTAACAATTGTGAATGAAAAAAATTCTGGTACCAAGACCGATTTCTTATGTATTTCTTTGTTTTTTTACTTTTAGTTTTTGTATTTTTTTTTCGATGGAAATCGTTCCAGACTTAATTCTGATCATAAACAGGCAAAATTAATTAAGTTTAATCAGTAAAAGTAGAAATAATGATACATAAATTCTGACTAATACACAATCTGCATTGGATTTGTACATGAAATCACGTTTATGAGCAATTTGGGGTCTGACATGCACTAACATAATGTTGTGTAATGTCGTAACCGCGTACCCGGGCGTCACAAATTTGGTCTCAAAATTTGCGCGAGACTTGAAAGTAAAAAGTCAGTGAGCGGCGAGGTCAACAAATTTTGCGCAGCAAACATTTCGAGAAAATTGTAGAGGGGGGGGGGCATTATGGCCCCCCCCAGGGAGAATTAGGGTTAAGCACTTATCTTACTATTTTAGTGGTTGTATATTATATAAAAAGCAACATTTAGTTTGCATCCTGAAATTTTTTGTCCATTCCATGCATGAGAAGTGGTTTTTGTCTTGCCCACCAGAGGTGAAGACAAATGTCATCCGTCCGTCTGTCCATTGTCCCAGTCCATTTTATTACCAATCCCACGGTGAATCATAATCCTCTTCACTAATTCCACCATTTTGCACCACTTCTCCACCATGTGAATTTTCAAAGAACATATTTTTAGTTTCTAATTTTCCAATTTTTTCACTGATTATTCATTAATCTATTATTGATGGATTCTCCTTTTACTATTTTCCATTTTACTTCCCAGTACGTCAAAACGTATGTAACATGCTCGATAATCGGACTTCAACAAAACTTCACCTGGTGAGTGATGCAATGGAGCACGCCCTCTTTAGTCAGTGGCCGAAGACAAGATATGGAGTCGGCTGGGACGCTAAATACATCTGGATACCACTTTCTTATGTACCAAATTTCATCAGTGACTATCTGATTAGTATGGGCGGATTTCCTATCATTAAGAAGAATTGATGACATTTTGAACATGGGAGTGTTCCGTAAAGAAGCATTCTGTCAGTGATTTTTACTTGCAGATTTTCTCTTAGCCAATCAGATGCAAGGATATCAGTAGCTTGTAACAAGTCGTCAGTGAAAAATCACTGGCTGTTTGTTTCATGAACCAGTCTTCACAAGAGGGTACTGTGAATGAAGCTGTCTTCTGCAGTCATTGTGTGTGGTTTGCATTCTTCCCCTATAAACACAACAGTAACGTCACGGTGAGAGAGACATCGTAAGCATTCACTACATCAAGGTGCACTGCAAAATTGCTGCATGCTACAATTTTTCAACAAGCTGTTCAGATTGACTGTCTTGCCATGTAGGAGAGCTGTTATAGACAAACCATGAAAGGGTTTTGTCTACCTATATCCAAGTTTTTTTTTCCAATTTGCACATTTTGGATGTAATATTCTTTACCTCCAGTGGCATAGCTCTAAAGTGAGAAGGCTTGTTATATGATTTTGTTTTACAGTATTTCAATTTCCAAATGTTCTTGAACTATCATTTTGATGAATGTGTTTTACTATTTCCTCTAAATCTGTCTGAGTACAAGATGTGAAGCTTTTAAAGAATAAAAGAATTGTAAGTCACTTTGGTATTTCCCTGGGAACACTCATGATATCTTGCATTTTGTTCGTATAATACTAATTTAAACTTGCAGAAGACTATGTACCATTCATGACGTTTTATGCTATCACCAGTGAAGTAGATGATGTACAATTTGCTAGAACAAGAAAATAAGCAGATACAACAAACAGTATGTCCCAGTTTTTAGTTCAGAAAAGATGAATTTACCCCTAACAAATACCTAATATTTAAATGTATTTTCTTGAAGGCCCCTGCATACTATTTGTTGAAATGCCCCACTGAACGTAGCGAAAATACAAGTGCTTTTGTAAAACAAAAGAGATATAAAATAAGCAATAATAAGAGAATTCATCATTAAAAATAATTTGAAGGGATGTTTGCATTTGAAGTTTTGGCATTGCTGGCTTTCCGTAGTTGTATTCAAGTGATTATTCACAACTCTTTGTAAGACCAGCTTGCTCCCCGTGACGCAATTATGTGATTGAAAGGCCAAGCTTCCTCTAAGTCATTTTTTTCTTGGTTGCTAAATGCAAATGTGTGAATTGTGACTGCTAAAATGGTATTGAATGAATCCAGTCTAGATGATAAATGTAAATAACCTTGTCTATTTTGTAAATTATATTTTGATAATTGCCAAATACTGCCGTTCTGTGAAATACATGTATTTGTTTATATATGCCATATATATATTTTCTATTCAGCATTATGTATATTAATTCATACATGTATGAGATGGTACATGTATTTCTAATTTTATGGACATATTAAAGTGAACAAGAAGATTATCTTAGATGACAAACAATAGTATCAAAGATTGAATTTTAGAATGTAATTTCAGAAAAAGGCTTGTTTTAGCTTATTTAGGATAATGATAGCTCTGTGAGCAAAAATTATATTACATACTGTGACCTCTTATAAGTGCTATGTTAAAGTGTAATATTATTATTAAAACAAGAGTTCCTGTCATTTTCAAGGATATTTTAACTGATAGCCACGTTCATGTAGATATTCTTGAGCTATGTCATAATCACATAATAAGAATGTAATAATGACCCGCCACCCCAAACCAAGCATACATGTAGGTGGCCAGGGAAGATTCTCTGTAAATTGCCAAAATGCTAATTTGGTCTTTAAAAAGGAAAAATGAAAAAATTGGCGTGTCTGAAAGAATAATTCTTCCTCTTCTTACAGTCAAAATTTGAAGTTGTAAACCTGAAATCTTTCTTTAGCAAATAGTGACATGTACTTTGGAGGAGTTTACCAAAACTAAAGATAGGCTTTGAATTAAACCCAAAAGAAGGATTTCTTTGATATCCATTTTTCCTTCACAGCCTAGTTTCATTGAGATTGTACAGTCAGACTGGATGTGAACCCAAATTCAAACCTTCTTTGAAGCTCCCATTGAATTTCTTCTACATTCAATCAAGTAATAGACAAGTTATAGATCATTTGAAAGCTATAATGTGTTTTCTGAAGCTCAATGAAAATCTCAAAATTAACAATTGTTGGTTTCAGGATGGCAGGTTCAATTGGTCAACAAATGATTGCCTCATGCCTCATATTTGCTTGATCATTTCCCATTATCACGTAAAGCAATGCAGGGAATTTGGTGTGATAATTTGAATAAAAAACCCAACAACAATGGTATCAGTCAAGATGAGTATCTGAAGATTATTAGATAATAAGGTCACATGATGACATACTTATCATGTTGACGAAATTATATTTTATATTGATAGATGTACACATGTTGAACAGTATGTGAGTCTTGCAATCAATTGCTACTTTCAAACAATGAATGTGATTGGTTGATTCTGGGTCTGTTATCAAGACAGGCTTGCAATAGCAAATTTGATTGGCCACTGCAGGCTTTGCAATTTGTTTCTACTCTCTGTGCCATGGTGGGTTTCTCTCAACAATAACAATGATAGCAGGGAGTGAGTTTTAGTGTTATGATTTATTTGTCTAATTAACAAACGATTTCTCAATATTTGAAATATGAAAATGTGAGATGCAAAGAAGAAAAATCAGGATATTTTTCATATACCTCTGTTAGCACCATTTGTATTCAGTATTATATATTCCCTGGTGTTTGATAAGTGGAGCAATATCAGAATGTTATCACCTGATATTGGTATTTTACACAGGAACGCATTTGTCACAATGCTTCCACTTTTAGAGGACACCATTTACCAGTTCATGATGGATGTGAATTATTGCGTTTCAAAAACATGAAAGTTTGTATCCATCTGGTCTACAGGCATCTTGTCATAGATCATAGATCATCAAATACCGTCATGGTTAAACCTACCGTTTGGTCTAAGTGTTATTAGTATGAGCTGTCATTTATTACAATGCCCAGTCTAATTTAGACTTCCTCTGCTTACTTTGCACTTTGTCAAATTAAAATTTAGATAAAGGCTAGGGGCGGTATTCTGAGGTCATTTTATCTTTAAAATATTTTATTTTATCTCTTAAAATGAAATTGGTATTCTGAGATGACATTCTATCTCTCAGATAAAATTTGAAATTTTATCTTGCGAATAATTTTTATCTTGCGTATCTATGACGATACGCAATACAGAGCAGTGGCTGCGTAGACATACCCATCGCGTATCTGGGTATTGCAACGCGGATGATGTGCTTGCGCCCAAGTTACTTTGAAGAAAAAAAAAAAAAAACTTAAAAGAGGGTAGGGGCTATTTGATCTCTGCGACGTTGCTTTCATCATTATTTCTTGGTGAATTAACTACAAATGTTGACATGAAAATTAAGAAAAATTATATATTTATTGAGAATAATACCTTAATGTTATTCCTGTACAATCAGGAAGTATTTCATAAGACTTTTCTTGACTAATATTGTCTTTGAAATGATGCTTGAAAAGATGCGATATAGACTTCGAAAAAAGATGAGAGTATTGTCCTTTTTGTTAAAAAGAAATCTCTATAAAGACGCGCAAGCGTATAGTGCAAGCGTATTTGAAGTCAATAAATTGACGCAATCCCACTCCTTTGCCACACCTCCTGGCGGAATGGATTTCAATTGGTTGAGTGACACAAGAGAGCTATAAAAGCGCGTTTCTAATTGGATATTGATTAAAAAGTAGGTGTGTTTTACAGAGATAAAATGAAGATAAAATTGTTCTCAGAATACCAATTCGGAGAGATTTTAAGGGTATTTTATCTCACTGATTTTAATGGAGATAAAATATTTTATGTTATCTGAGATAAAATGGATCTCAGAATACCACCCCAGGTCCCACTGACCGACGGACACAAAATGTACCGATAACGGATACAGCGGACAAGCAAAATTTCGGGGTGGCTCCATCCGTTTTCATCCGCTCCAGACAATGGACAAAATGGGCGAACAATAAAATCACAGTGGACGTATGCTTGATGAATATAGAGCGTATGAAACACGTATGCAAAGAGTACATAACGGCTACATAACGTTTTCCAATGGATGGCAAAATTGTTTTCTGTTTTACATTCTCTCTGCATCCGTAAGGGCAGTGGGACTAAGCCTTAATACCGATTCATTTCATCATATGGACTAAGTGGTTTTAAAAAAACAAATAGATATTACATGTAGATGAAATGGCAGTAGTCTAACAGGAAGTTATACACTGTTAAAAAAACCATGATTTTACAGAAAAAAAAGAAGATTTTGCAGAAAGCAATAACAGAATCATTCTGTAAATTCATAAAACACGAATTTTTATGCAATTTTACCGAACAGGTCTGTTTAAAAAGGGGACAAGGGTGTTTTATTTCAGGAAATTTGTAAGATTACATACACCAAATACCAATTTTCTGTAAGATTACGCAATCTGGTAGATTACAGGTGTTCTCGAGACTCTGCTGCAGGAACATCTTTTATTTTAAGGATAAATTTTCTAACGGTGTACGCAATGGTAAAAGCACCAAGGCAAGTGGCAAATGGACCAAAGAACAGTAGACATAGTTGGTTGTAGATTGGATTGGACTATGTGGGATGAGACCAAATGGAAAGTAGAATAAGTTGTTGGTGACCAAATGGCAGTTTTTAAAGGATGCCCTTTTACCACCAAAAAGTAATTTTGTGCAGATGCAAAGGGACATCTGTCTGTTACATCTAGACCCTGTATGTGTGATGTCACACATCCTAAGAGACCGAAGCACGCCCTCACTCAGAGGATGAGCAAGGGTGTTAGAGGATATTCATTCTCACCCCCATCATGAGCATTTACGATAGCACGCCCTCACTCAGAGGATGAGCAAGGGTGTTAGAGGATATTCATTCTCACCCCCATCATGAGATTTACGATTGAGTTTAGACTTATCACTCCTTGCTGTGTTGTGGGATGCTCAAACTGCAGTAATTAATACAATGAGTTGTCCTTCTACTGCATACCGACAGTTTTGCAGCATCGTGGCAAATATTTCCATAAACTCGAGAAATGTTGGCGGGAAAAAATGATAAATGCATGCATGCACTTGATATAGATTTGCAGCAAGTAATGGGATGCTGCAGCGATGTTGTCTGCCCAATGTTAGGAATCAGAGGTAAAGGGTGCGTTGCCAAGGTCGTTGTTTGTCCTCTAACATGGTGTCCTAGTTAGTTGTTAAGCAGCAGATGATGTCAGTGCATAAGGTCTATTATGGCCTGGTGGGTGTTTCATAAAGCTGTTTGTAAGATACGAATGACTTTGCGCATGACTGGTGATCCTTTCTTGTGCTATGTGATATCCCTATGTCATTGAGTTATGACCTAAGCACCTGTTCCAGTCGTGCGTAAAGCTGTTCGTAACTTTACGAACAGCTTTATGAAACACCCATCTGATTAGGTACATGTACAAGTAGGTAATGGTGATTGTAAGTCCATTGTATTCAGAGAGCTCAGTGTCTGAAATATTCAAATCTGCCAGGATTGAGCAAATGAAATATGAGTAGTCATGGATACAGAGTATATTTTCAATAAAGTAGCAGATTGTAGTGATAGTCTAATTTCCAGCTCTGGGAGATTATACTAAGAGTTAACTTTGGGCCTTTTCACACGTGAATCTTGAATTATCATTGTAATGATTCGTTTTTAGAATCATTGGACCTTTCACATGGAAAATTTGTAGCGTAATTTGAGCGAAACTTAACTGGAATTCACCTCTGGAGTAGAATTTGAAGTCGCTATTGTGATTAGCGTTTGTGATTCTAGTTTGGTTTCACACGTGCTAAAACTTACTTCATCATTAGCCATATTTTTCACTGGAATCATCATTCGAGTTACAATTTTTTTACCATGTGACATACTGTTGAATTTGCCCAGAAGTCAAATCTATTTGGGACCAAAGAAATTTGCTCTTCTTTAAGGGGGGGAGGGGGGGTTGCATGAAACTTGCTATCAATCGCAAGTCAATATTGGGTCCCCAAATCAATCATAAAAGTCTTGCAATTACTTGTAAATTTTCACTTGATTGCTGATCTGCTTCTAGAAACAAGAAGGTGAAATCAGTTTTGCTCTATGATTGATATGTCAATTGTAAAATTCGTAATTTTGCAATCAAGCGAAAATATTTTCTTGCAACACCCTCTATGCGAACTTTAACATGGAAGAAGCAAATGATGCAAGCTTTGTATAAGAGTATCTGGGCCCCATCTTACAAAGAGTTACGATTGATCCAATCAACGTCAGCTATATGGAAATCCATCAATGTCATAACTTCTACTACAGGAAATTTGCACAATGTCCTTTGTAAATAAAGAGAAGCACACTGAATTTTAAAGAAAACAATGAATGTATAAATAAACATCATATCTGGAAAATATTTTGAACAAACATGCAGTTTAGATGTTGATGTTGCTGGATTTCCATGGTTGTGATCTATCGGATTGATCACAACTCTTTGTAAGACAGGGCCCAGGAGGGTGTAATACAAAGTGATATTCTTAATTACAATCAATTGTAAAACTTATTGTACATGGATCATCATAGACTTACATTCACACTTGATTTACAATTGATCGCGTCTTTTTTGGTATGAAGGACAGGTCCAAAAACTTGCTTTAACTGTGGTTATTATTTGACTTTATACAAGTTGACTTTTACAGACATTACTGGATTATCATATTGTGCTGGAAATATATATGATCATGTTTGCCAAAATGGGACAATTGCCCTTAGTGGCAATAGGTATATTTGTAAAATATATCCCACCAAAATAAGATATCCCACCTATTAATGAAATTGCTCTATTCAGTCATGTCAGAATTTAATTGAAAATAGCTTTTTTTATTTGAATTTTGATAAATTATGATGTTGACAGCTCTAGTTTATTTGCAACTTTTTTGTCTGTCCTGTATATTTTGTGCTGGCGTTTAATTTTGATATTTTTATTTGCTCAGTATTAATTTCTCGCGCTACAGTTGCAAAAAACAATTTTTTGTTTCTATGTATCTTGTAGCTTTTTCTCTATAATTGTCACTCTAATGCTGGGGTTTCTCTCTCTCTCATATTTCTCTATTTCTCATGTAATATCCCTTTTCCTCTCCTCTCCTGTATTATGAACATGCCAAGTAACCACATTGATGAAGCAGCAACTTTTTCTTTAAAAGAATAAGTATTTTATCACGCTGATCTCTAATGCTGTATCTCATGACAAAAGGAAGCAGCTCCGTAGAACAAGTAAATAAAGAAAATGTGCCATTTAAAAAAATATATGTGACCCAAAACCATCAATAAGTCACCAGGTAAGGTTCTCTGTCAATAGCCAAAATAGTAATTTAGTCTCCAAAATCCAAAAATAAAAAACAATAGCTTACCTGAAAGAGCAATTCTTCTTCTTCAACCATGAAAATTTGAAGTCGTGAAGTTGGATAAAAGAAACGATACAAGAGTTTCTTGGACACTTCTTTTTCAGCCTGCCAAGATTACACAATACACACATCTCATGCTTGAGTGAACCCTGAACTTCAAATCTTATTTTCTCCTTATTTTTAAAGCTCTTGCTGAATTTCCTCTGCATTCAATCAGGTACATGTAATGGTTATTGTTGGTCAATTTTAACATATTCTATATCATTTTGAAGCATAGGAAATAAATTTTCAAGCTCAATGAAAATCTCAATAGGGCGATTCCATTTGTGTCGTCCGGGACATTTTCTAGTTTCCTAGCCGAATGCTTGAGCAACAAATTTTTTTTTTGTCAGTGATAAAGCTTTTGTGGGTAGTCATGTGAAAAACCAATAACCAACACAAAAAAATTGATTATGGGTAAATTATAGGTGGAAATGTTGTGTGTCGTACGGGACGCAGACATGTCCCGTACGACACGCAACATTTTAAGCTCTAATTCACCTATGGACAACATATTTTTGTTGGTTGTCAGTTTTTTGCATGTCTACTCAGTAGTACTTTAATATTATCACAAAGCAAATTGAAGTTCTTCGTTCGTTTTGACAGCAGGTTGATAAATGTTGTGAAAATGGCTGATTTTTCCAGCATGGAATCGCCCAATATTCATTTTGGTCGACTATTGTTGGTTTTGGGGTGGCAGGTCACATAAAGTTACTTGCTTTTGAAATGTCTATATTTAAAAAAATGGAGGTTATGTGACTCCAATTTCCTGAGCATCACGGAAAACATCCAGAAAAATATCCCAAATTAAGAAGAGTCAATTTAAAAAAACAAACCAAAAACGAAGTTGCTTCCAATTGTCATGGGATGGCAGAATGTAAATCATGAAAACAATTTTCATGTCTTGTTTTTGAAGAACATTATTCTTTAAGATGCTTGTTTGTCATTATTTTTCAATTATAAAGATAAGTATAGGCATTCGTAAACAAAATGTGAGGTGCACCGTAGCAGTGATCATCATCAGATTTTAAGTTGAAGTTTTCTAAGGACTGTGGACATGTTGTTTCTTGGTTTATTTTTTTCTGAGCTGTTATATTGCTTCACTGACTTGGAAGTATATATATATATATTTTTAGTTGAAACTGCTTTGAAATGACATGTCTAATATAAGCCCATAGTGAGGAACATTTACAATTGTATAATTGCAAAGTTCACCCTGACAAAAATGTTATTGTAAAAATAGCACCAAAAAGTGATTAAAAATGATGCCAAAGGTTTGAGAAAAATCCATCAAAGATTAAAAAAAAATAAAAAATTAGAATTTTACTTGTAAAAATAAGTCATTAGGAACCATTAAAAAAATGGAAATTTATGCATTTTATATTACATAATATATGGGATAGCTGCTGGTTTATGACATTGATTACATAATATATGGGGTAGCTGCTGGTTTATGACATCACAAATCCAAAACTTAAAATTCTAAGTTTTCTCAAACCTTCACCAATATTGTTTGTTATTTTTTGCTATTTTTACAACAAACTTTTCTCCAGGGTGAACTTCCCCTTTAAGCTTCTACTCATTTTCATTCTATGGGGGAAAAGTTGAAATAACGACAAAATGAATGATAATAGCAAAAGTTTTCCCCAAAAAAGTTGGCGATTTGCTCTTTATTACTTATTTTGTTATAATCATATTGCCAATTTTAAGGTTTGTAATGATTAGCATTAAAAAAATCATTTGTGATGTCCATCTGTGTTGCACAGTTAGAATATGTAGAAGAAACCATTGACCATGATAAAGCAAGATTCAATGTTTTGCTTTCTACGTTTCCAATATTACTATTAAATACCTTTATATGTGTTTTAAACACCTGCTGCCAATCAATTTAATACCTTCAGTAAACAAAATATATATCAAATTTCATTCATCACTTCAAGCAATATATATACATTTTATATCACTTTATCTTAATTTTGATGAAGTATTCGTGATGCTGAAGTTTACCCATACACTAATAAAATGACAAAAAAAGTCAAAGATGTGAAGAGGAGAAAAATCAATAAAACTGTAAATATTTAGCATGCTGGTAGGATCTCAGGTGTATGAAATTTATACTGATATTTGTACATGTACATGTATGTAAAAAGAAAAAAAAATCTATGAAATTGATCAATATGGTGTACAGCATTGTCACTTGGCCCTCAGGTATTAATTCAAATTACAAAATGTGGTTTGAAGGACAGATTATCATTCTGTAAAATGTTTGAAAACTTAGTTTTGGGTAAATAAAATTGAATCATATGAAAGGAACCATTGTTGTTTTATTATTATTTGTTTAGTATCTTTCAGAATAAGAAAAAAACTTTGAAAGAAAATTAATATTAATTCACTGGAAAGCATAAATAATGTACTACCAGGGGAAGGGGGGGGGGTTAAAGAAAGATTAAAAAGTGTGACTTAAAGGGATGGTCCAGGCTGGAAAATTCACAGAGCAAAATGCTGAAAATTTGATCAAAATTGGATAACAAATAACAAAGTTATTGAACTTTAAAGATTTGCATTATTCCGGTGAAACAGTTCTAGGCATGTCTTCATGAATATGCATTAGGTAGGTTGATGATGTCATAACTCCACTTGTTCTTTTGTATTTCATTATATGAAATTAGGTTTATTCAAAAAATTTCTACCAACTGACTAAGTGCATTAGTCATTTATTGCCGCAATTTACATGTATTTCATCATAATGGAGACGCATCATTTAAAAAAATGAAACAATTATGATGTCATAACTAATAACCTAACAAAGAGGAAAGTGGAGATATGACATCATCAGCCCACCTAATGAATATTCATGCAATGTGCATGTAACCGTGTTCACAAAATATTGATAAACTTTAAAATTCAATAACTTCATTATTTGTTATCCGATTTTGATCAAATTTTCAGCATTTTGCTCTGTTAATTTTACTCTATTTATTTATACAGTGCGTCCCAGAAAAAACGAAACCGAGATTAAGCGATGATTTATCATAACTTAATCACAAATACAATAGACAAATGACCTACCATTGTAAAGATTAGAATCTCCTCTTTCATCTGAAATTACTTCGAATATTTCTCATTCACACATGAGTGAGCAAAAACAATTCGAAGAGGGGATACCAAAAAGTCATTTGGCGGGCTGTATCTGGGTTTCAAAAAGAAAACCACATTGTTAAAATGTTCAATATCTGCTCTTTAATTTGATACCTCAATTACAGAAAATGGTCGAGAAATAACAAAGTTCTGGTTATTTGAAATAAGGCTTGAATTTCAATAATTTCATAAAATGAAGAGGTTCTACAGGCAAGCGTTCAAACTCACCTGACACTCCGTTTTGTTGACGATCAGTCATGCATTAAATCTTACGTTAACCATCCGATAGCTTCTGTGGGAAACCGGTGAAACACGTTTATTTAATGAAATTATGGAAATACAAGCATTGTTTCGAGGGAACATAACTGTTTTACTTCTTGACCATTTTTGTCTCACCTGCATAGCAGAGTGAGACTATAGGCGCCGCTTTTCCGACGGCGGCGGCGGCGGCGGCGGCGACGGCGACGGCGACGGCGGCGGCGACGGCGGCGGCGGCGTCAACACCAAATCTTAACCTGAGGTTAAGTTTTTGAAATGACAGCATAACTTAGAAAGTATATGGACCTAGTTCATGAAACTTGGCCATAAGGTTAATCAAGTATTACTGAACATCCTGCCTGAGTTTCATGTCACATGACCAAGGTCAAAGGTCATTTAGGGTCAATGAACTTAGACCATGTTGGGGGAATCAACATCAAAATCTTAACCTAAGGTTAAGTTTTTGAAATGTCATCATAACTTAGAAAATATATGGACCTAGTTCATGAAACTTATACATAAGGTTAATCAAGTATCACTGAACATCCTGCATGAGTTTCACATCACATGACCAAGGTCAAAGGTCATTTAGGGTCAATGAACTTTGGCCGAATTGGGGGTATCTGTTGAATTACCATCATAACTTTGAAAGTTTATGTATCTGATTCATGAAACTTGGACATAATAGTAATCAAGTATTACTGAACATCCTGTGCAAGTTTCAGGTCACATGATCAAGGTCAAAGGTCATTTAGGGTCAATGAACTTTGGCCAAATTGGGGTATTTGTTGAATTACAGCCATAAATTTGAAAGTGTGTTGGTCTAGTTCATAAAACTTGGACATAATAGTAATCAAGTATCACTGAACATCCTGTGCGAGTTTCAGGTCACATGATCAAGGTCAAAGGTCATGTAAGGTCAAAGAACTTTGGCCACGTTGGGGG
The DNA here is from genome assembly GCF_037042905.1 of Lytechinus pictus. Taxonomy (NCBI): domain Eukaryota; kingdom Metazoa; phylum Echinodermata; class Echinoidea; order Temnopleuroida; family Toxopneustidae; genus Lytechinus; species Lytechinus pictus. The sequence continues at coordinate 2,809,803 of NC_087257.1, read as the reverse complement.
TATTTGTTGAATTGCCATCATATCTCTATAAGTGTATTGGTCTAGTTCATAAAACGTGGAAATAAGAGTAACCAAGTATCACTGAACATCTTGTGCGAGTTATAGTAGTTTTCAAAATCAGCACTGCTGCTATATTGAATCGCGTGATGCAGGTGAGACGGCCAGAGGCATTCCACTTGTTTGTGATTAAGGTATCAAATGAAAGAGCAAATATTGAACTTTTTAGGCATGTGATTTTCTTTTTGAAATTCAGATACCCCACGCCAAATGAGTTTTTTGTATCCTTTGTTCAAATTGTTTTTGCTCACTCATGCGTGGATGAGGAGTAATCTAAGTAATATCAGATGAAAGAGGAGATTCTAAGCTTTACATTGGTAGGTCATTTGTCTATTTTATTTGTGATTAAGTTATGATAAATCATCGCTTAATCTCGGTTTCGTTTTTTCTGGGACGCACTGTATATAACTATTTTCAGCCTGGACCATCCCTTTTATGCTGCACGTAGATTCCCAGTTGCATGTGGTATTAAAGACCCCACCACAGTGGTATATTCATGTTAATAGGATGCACGCTACTACATATTAGTAAGAATGAGCATAGCATATCATTTGTGTGTCTTACTTTAAAATCATACGAAGTGACAGATCTAAGGGATGGGTGGAGAGGCATCAGGCCCACCCCCCCCCCCTCCCCTTTGAGAGCTATACCTCTCTTTTTAGTCTTATTTTTCGTTTTCACTTTTTCTTTGATTGCCTCTGCCCACTGATATTTTTATTTTTTCACTTTTAACTAAAAAAATACTGCATAAACATCAAATCATAAACAAATAAGAAGTATATAGTAAGGTATAAAAGTGACTCAGTAGACAAGTGATTTTTAAAAACAGAGATTACAAAACGTTTATAAATATGATGGGAACAAAAGAAGTTAGTAAATAAAACTTGAAAAATTGACCCAATTCTTAGGAAGCAAATTAATAATTTTGCCTCCGACGAAGATTCTGCTAGGATCGAAAGCTTAGGCCCCTTTTGACTTTTTAATTTACTCCATTGGCTCTCTTTTGTTAGATAAGCAGTTTTCAGCAGCTTCTTTTTGCCATTGAAGCAAACTAAGGAAGGAGCAAAATAAAGTAACCATGTTGCTACAAATGCAACAAAATGATCTTTAGTCAATGTAGTAAATTTGTCACTTGATCTGATTATATGAATTCAATACCAAAAAAGCATTGAAAAGAAGATGATGTACAGGCGGCTCATTATTAAAGAAGGTGATATACAGATGAATCGCACTACCTAAGTCGAATTTGTTGGGGCCACATAAATCTGTATAAAACATATGTTGTATTATTCTGAGGCCCGTTTCATTTTCATAACAAATGAGCAATATTTGAAATCAAACTTCACGCTAAAATCATCCAATTTCATTGGCTGATCATAAACTTGTAGAAATTGTACCTTTGTTATTATGACCCCCACCACAACACCCGCGGGATCGCGCCGCCCATTCATACACCCATATCCCATCTGATTTCGATGATTTGCGCCTCTTCAACGTATCCATCACATATTTGGTTTCACTCGGACAAAGGTATAATCGTATACTGACAATACTTAATCTACTAACACATTACTAAATCTTTTGCATTAAACTGTAGTTTGTGTTTTAAACGTACCTTCAGAATTTCATTTTGTTATACTTAAATTCACTTTAATTCCTGCTAAGAAGTACGTACTACAGTGCGTATCAAAAAAAAGTTTACACTTTGAAAAAGCCCTGGGAATTAAAAAATATACAACATGTGTGTAATTTTTTTTTTACAATCTTGGGTTTGGGTCTCATCTATCCAATGAAAGTAAAAGTTTTGACAGAATGTTATACTTGAGTGAGCACTCTCCATTTTTGTATAGCTCGCAGAAATCTGTTTGCGCAGAAATGCTTGTTTTCACGCTGTGTCAAGGGGAAAGGGCGAAATCAAACTTATCCTGCGAAACATTTCTCATACATTTCCCTTGCACTTTTAGTCAATTGAAATAAAACGGATACATTCAAACATTTTGTAACAATTTTGCCACCCAAATTGAAATTCCAACACCTAGTAAGCACAACCTTTACCCTTTTTGCGCCAGCTGGATCTGAGGACATAACTGAATCTGAACAAAAGTTTATATCAGACATGATCTCCAGTATTTTTTCACTAAGTTTTTATCATTTAAAGTGGGTTTACATTTCATTTTTCATTTAATACTTGTTTCTCCACACTTTTCCCAAGCTTGACAATGATTAACAAAATGAAAATCAAGCCTAAGCCATTTCATGTAAATCACAGCTCAGTGTAAATCAAATATCGTCACGATGGCCTCGGTGTGTGGGGGAGTGGGGTGGGGCACAATGCACTCTTCATAGTGTTTTGAGCAAGGAAACAAGTTAAAAAAGGTAAAAAATATCTTCAAATCAATGTTCTTTATGATTAAGGTGTACTTCAGTTTTATTCGCATAACTATTTCAAAGTTCTGCGCAAATAATTTTTCACTAACTTTTCAAAAGTAAGTGGTGCTCACTCAAGCGGAAATATTTTTCGACAGTTATCTCGTCATTTGCTTAAATGAATCTGTACCAATGTTAAAATGTGGAAAAATCTTCAGGATATTACAAATGTATAATTTTACAAGATTTTTTTAAAGTGTAAACTTTTTTTTGATACGCACTGTATAACCATAATGAGAGTAGCGCGTGGGTGATTTGAGTTTAAAAGTTCACATTAATGGCGGAGTGCTTTTGTTTTCTTTACAGCAAATAAAATTGTTGTGACTTGCTTCTTTTTTCCCTTATGTCATATTTGGTGGGTTGCCGATATGTGTTTTCTTAATGTTTATACGTATCGTTCGGCAGTGAAGTAACTTATTTTGATTCTAGGCAAGATAGGCCACTTCGTGTTATTCAACTTTTTTGACAATGCCATCATGCTCTCTTAAAATCGTTGACGACGAATGCAAGCAAGTGGCTCCGGAATTTCTTGAAAGCGACACCGGATAATGGCCCACATCACCTTACGAAACTCCGGCATTGTCCTGGCGTAGATCAGAGGATTGATGCAACTATTGACGGTCGTGAGTAACGCAGTCCAAGGAACAGCCATGTCGGCGCTGCCAGGAAGAACAACATTGATACCAAAAGGAAGCATGCAGAGGAAGAATGCCAGGACAACAATGGCTAAACGTTTGGTGACAGTTACATGGTACTTGTTGACGCGCCGTTGAGATTTACCTTCATCACTTTTTCTAATTGAAGGGTTTGAAGCTCTCGGATTGAAACTCTTGACAGACCAACGAGGCTGATGTTTACTCTTTGACAAGTTTCCAGGTGCTACGTCATTTGCACCGTTTTCGGAGCTTTTAATTGTGTACTCTAAAACCGTTTCCACATTTGGTCCAGCTTGTTCGGGTGTATCCGATGTATTGGTAGTTTTTGTAGAGGAAATCTTCGAAGAACTACTCTCCAAAGTGATGCCTTCATTGCGACGAGTCTTGGCCATAGCTGACGATTGCCTGGACACGAAGATGTAGATTCGAATGTAGATGGCAACGATAATGATAAAGATTGGAAAGATCACACACGCCCCTGCAGTTAAACTGTATATATCCGAGGTCGGGAGTGACGTATCTTGTGAACATGTCTTGTATTCCTTGGAGTATCCCAATATTCCCAGCCCAGCGAAATAAGGCACTAGAACCAAGAGCGATGGATACATCCAAGCAGCAAGCAACATTAAAAAGACTTTCGGTGGTTTGTAGAGCTTCATGAACTTCACAATGGGTTGCGTCAGGAGATACCAACGATTGTAGGCAATGAGGGCTAACGTCATGACGCTGGCACCAAGACAGATGAAAAACACCGCCGCACTGGTGGCACAGATCCAGTTGGGAAGTGGCCAACCAGAACGACTCAACATGGCAACTACATTAAATGGTAACATGAGACATGTTAAGAAATCGGCCAAGGCCAAGTTGACGATGAACCAATTGGTTGATGATTGCAGTTTTCGGGATAGGATGACGGCTACGATGACCAGAGTGTTGCCGACAATTCCAACGATAGTGATGATGATCATGATTATTGAATTAGCGATACGCTGGTTGTAATCTTCAAGCATAAAAAGTTCTTGAGTGTTGTTCGGTTTATCTTCAGCGTCTACATTCATCATGTCCGTGATGAACATGGAATCACCTCCTCCTGTACCCATTCTTTGTCTTTTATTACCTGGAAGAGGATGATAAGAAAATAATAAAAGGAGACATTATGAAGCAATGAATGTCGATCACTACCAGTATAATAAGCTCGGTTCCAACCGTCCATCTGATCTTGATCAAGCCCGATCTTTACGGCAGTCCGTATGGAAATCTGGGGAGCCGTTTCATGGAAGGTACTTGTTGGGTATTTTATAGGACAAGTCATGTTTTATTCGGTAGTTTCAATGGCAACAATGCAAGCAAATCAATGGAAGTTGTCAGATCTGGGGCCCGTTTCATAAAGGACTTTGCCATAATGGCAACTACCATGGTAACAGGGCTCAGCAGCCAATCAGAATCAATGTTACCATGGTAGTTGCCATAATGGCAAAGTTACAACAGTTGCAATTCCTTTATTAAACGGGCCCCTGAAAACTTGTCGGACGGAAAAGTTGATGAAATACTCCATCATTGATGGGGGTGATTAACAATGTTCTGGCTCCCAACAGTACTAATCTAAGACAATGCAGAAATGTGTGACTACGGAACCGGAGCGTTGTGGATCAAGGTAAAATGTAGAGAATGAATACGAAATGCAGACCGAATTGTGTATATTACAAAAGAATAGCATGTTTGCTTTAAATTAATATAAATTATTGATCTGGTTTCTTTCAAAGCGCGAAGTTATGAGCGTCTGAAAAATATCAAAACTTTGAACGCGATTATCTCAAAATCACGTTTTGGAGACCAGCCGAGGTTTGAGCCAGTTCGTCAAATCACTGACGATAGTAAAAGAGCTTCTCAGCCACTCAAAATCTAGTAAAGTTTTCAGATCTGACGGACAAAAATGTTGATGAAACGCTCCCCATGTCGGTATAGTTCAGCAAGGTGGTCGGGGGTGAATTTACCTTGATCAAGATATCAATATTACCAAGCTTCCGTACTGGAATGTAGATATATCTCAAAATGTTTGAGGAGGTAACAACATATATATCCATCCTTAAGGTGCAAACATCTTAAAGGTTTACGTATTGGCTTCAGTAAGGTAACAAACTAATGCTGATGATAATGCTTTGAATGCCAATAAAGTTTTGATTAAAAAAACTAATGTGGATTGAGGCCGATCATGGCAGATAATTGACTTGATCTACCGACCTTGCATATATAGCTTTCCCAATCTGGCCGACAATATCTTGATCGAGCTTTATTAGTCGAGTAGAAAGTGAAACCTAGCATTTCGGCAAGGTCGTTACTACAGATCAACAAGGTGAGTGGGGGTGAATGTACCATGTCGCACCCAAGTCAACCCAAGAGGACATACAATTATTTCTCGCTACCAATTGTCACACCCCAGTAACTCAAGAGGACATAAAATGAAATAATTACATGAACAATAAAAATACAGTTTGTTCCTTTCAATGACCTTGACTTTCTCGATGACACAATCAAAATGCAAAATGAACATCATCAGGAAGGCCTCAATTCCTCAGCAGTAATGTTCTTGATGCTTTGAAATGGAAAATGCAGCGCTATCTGCCCTAAATTCAAGCCTAAAAACTTCAATTTTCCAACAGCATTTCTGAACCAATAATTGACCCATAGGTCCTCCCTGTTTGACTTCTGAGCAGATAGTGAAGCCGAAGTGCTTGGTAAGGCAACACACCCAATGCAAAAATGTTCCACCTGTTAAGCCAGGGAGAGTGCACTGGAGTCAAACAATGGTTTAATCAGTCCCAGGACTTAATTGTGCATAATAATTAGGGGATGGCATAGGGAAAGAAGGTTGAATCCATAACAACATTGCTCTGACTTGCAGCTAATGGAATAGAGACGTCTCCAAAATATTTGATACGCCAATCATGGCAGACCAAATACCGATCTTGCAGAGCTCGCCGAAGAATATCCTTGATCGAAAGAGTAGTCCAGTTCAGTGTAATTGGCTGGACCCAAGCACTTCGGGTGGTGAATCGACCATGGCCAGAATGCCCGGGGGGCCACTTACATTGACGAGTGGATACCATGCGCGACCAAAAAAACACGTAAAAAGGATGTCTTTTTCACGATAGGGCACGTTACGTACGTAACGTGATAAGGGTGTCAAAAACACAAAAATAATGAAAAAAGGGTATCTATTTCGCTAGGAAAATTACGTGTTTAGGGTCAAATTTGCGGGGATGATAAAACAAAATCAAAATGTTTTATAAAGGATGTCCTTTTTGCCCCAACACTTCGTGTTTAGAGTCCGATTTGCGCGAGGTGTAGAAGGTGGGGTCGTACTAAACCAAATAAGGTAAAGCCAAAGACCGAAGGACCCGTAACAATAAAACATTCCTGTACTTGTGTAGGGGTTCATTTCAGGAAATATTTGCCAAGAGTATCGTTTTATTTCCAATACTTGTTAAGGGTAGGGTTTTAGACGCTAATACTTGTTAAGGGGTGCATTTCCAGAATATGGAAATTACGTGTTTAGGGTGCTTTTCGAGACCCCATGGTCGCGCATGGTATCCACTCGTGAATGGAAGTGGCCCCCCCGGGCCAGAATGATCAACACACGGTGACCAGACATCATGGACTTCAAGGGACAATGGTATTTCAGCCATTTGTCCCGCGTCTCGTACGAACCTTTCCGAATAGATCATGATTTCGAACACATTTATGTGAGAATACAGTGGCGTAACAGGCGGGGGGGGGGGGGAGTTGCCCCCCTGGAGGATTTCACCGGAAAAATAAATGAAAAACGGGAAAATGAAAAAAAAGGAGGTAGAAAGAAAGAAAGGGAAAGGAAAGGAGGAAAAGGAAAGGGAAAAGAAAACGAAGAAAGAACATTTTCTTTAATGGAAAAGGAAGGAAAGCGGGAAAATGTACGAAAGAAGAACATTTGAGAAAGAACAAATCATTCCGAAAAAGGCCTATGTAGTGCGTTTCAGAAAAAAAGGTAATCCAAATCTAGAGGGGTGGTTTTCGAATTTTATTTAGTTTTGGGGAATTATTCTGCGTGGATGTGAAAGAAAAACCCATTAGCTTTCCATTGATACCCTATTTGTATAGGATGTATAGACCCTGGCGTATCCAGGGTGGGGGGGGGGGCAAAGCCGGCCCGTGCCCTTTGAGAGGCACAATAAACATTTTTAATGTAGAAAGGGCGTTAATTTTTGGGGGGCTTTTTTTGAAGGAATAACGACGCACAAAAACGCATAACGAGTATGATGAACAATAATTGCTGGCAAGAAGTCGGAATTGATAGATAGATAGATGAAAATATAGATAGATAGATAGGTATTTATCAAAATTCTCCATATATTGCAGTTAACAAACTGAATTACATGTGAATTACAAATTTAAAAATACAAGTATACATTGAATACATTTTACAATACAATGTTCAAGTGTGCAAGTAGATAACATACAGTATATTGATCTTATGATACAATTAAAACTATTAAAATTACATTCATGTGCATAACTGTATAATGTCAGGATAAAGATAGATTTTTGGAAAGGAGAAGGCAAGGAAAGAGGAAAGGGTTAAAGGAGTTAGGTAGAAAAAGAAGAAGAAGAAAACCCATTAGGGAGGGTAAGATTGATCCCGACAAGAACATGTGACAAATGCATAAAAAGAAAGGGCAATTTACGGCAATGAACATGGCAAATATTCCTAACAGTAATATACAATACAAAAAGAATAATCATTCCAGGGTTTTTGTTGTACAAACGGATCAGATCAGGGATTGCAATGGGCTGTTCCACATACGCTTAGTTTTACATCTGGGTTCGTATATCTTTCTTGTCTTTCGTAGATATATTGTTTGCAATCGTTGGGGAACGAATAATTGTTCAAACTGAACTGTAAATAATAAAGTCTTTTGAAGAAGGCGACACTTAGATCATTTTGACGATTTTCTAATTGTTGTAATTTTGACAGAGTAAGAGCAGTGGTGTAACAATGATAATCATTTCTAAAGATAATTCTTTATAAGGCGCGTTTTTTGAATTCTTTCTAAACGTTGTCTTTGGACAATTGTGAGACCTCCGCTCCAAACTGGAGCAGCATATTCAAGTATTGGGCCAATGAAAATTGGTTCACTTCTAGTATGACCCTCCTCAATGTCATTCTCAACATGTTGTCTTAATAAACGTTAGTCCACGCAGTCGGAATCCTCGAAGACATTGTCGTTATCCCAGCCCGAAGTATTCGTTTGAATTCTTAATTTGGAGCCAAAGCTTTTCTTGGTGCCGTCAGTAAAATTTAATTCCAATAAATTATCTTGTCATGGATTTTAAGAAATGTAATGAAAACTTATCCCAAATGCATGACAGATCTAGAAAAAAGTGGTTAAGTTATTAAAACTAAATCCGTTTTTGAAAAAAAAGGGGGAGAAGAAATACCCCCTCCCCGAAAAAAAGAAAAATAATTTCAAAAGGCATAGCTCAAAGCTGTAAAATGGGCAAATATTATTTTATGAAAATTGGAAAAGACCCAAACAACCCCAAAAATACACATTGGCAGGAAATTGTATCGTATTATTCACTCGATTCCTTCCCTTTTCTCCTGTTCTCTGACCTATTTGATAAAATACAAACACTTCCAGACAAGGAAATTCCGGGACTTGTAAAATGATTTGATATAAAGATAAATCATGATATCACCTTCATTAGGTTCCTTTGCTGGACGACCCCGGTGTTTTTAAGTGATCACAGAGAGAGACGAAGAATTGTCAGTACGGTGGCAAATTGAGCCCCCCCCCCCCCCCTCTGAAAAAAAAAAATTATAATAAAAATAAATTAATTAATAAAAAAAAAATAGAGGACCATACATGGAATATGGGGAAATTTCTTTAAAAAAGCTGCAAAGGGGTGAACCGAGCAATCACTTTTTTACCCTTTCGACAAAAAAATTATGATTTTATAAGACACGTAAAGATTAAGAAAATTAGTATATTTCGCCACTTTCCTGTTTTTTCTTTCTTTTTCTATATTTTCCTTAGTCATGATATTTTTTTTGGGGGGGGGTCCTTGCCCCCCCCCCATCCACACGCCAGTGGAATGTGTTAAATGGAGGGGGGGGGCACCAGATCATTGATGCTAAAGCCCGGGTAACATGCCTGGCAATGTGCAGCTCTCAGTATCATCACAATTAGGTCCTCTTACATCACGTACCTATCAAAATATTTGAATCGGACATCCAGTAGCGAAATTTCTTAAAAGCCCTGAGAGAGCGAAGTGAGCTAGTAAACATTTGTAGTAAACATTTGACCTCTTTAGAATTAAAATCTTATCCTGTGAAAGATTAAGACATAATATTCAGAAAATAATTTCACATATTACTTTTTTGTCTATATTTCACCTAACGGTTAATTCTCTTTTATTAAATTGTTAAAATTAGTCAAGCAGTATTCTGATCCTAGGCCGTATCATGTGGCGCTACTTCGATTTATGAGATATTTGTATCATTTATGTCTCAATTTTTTATATGGTGAAGAATTCTACTGGGCCTGACTTTTGCCTTTTTTAGAATTTCAGGTTTGCATTTACACTAAGAATTAGAAAATACTGAAAACATAATTCCAGTCTGCAATTAGAAACATAATAAGCTGAAATACAATCATGTAGGCCTAAAAGACTGCACATTTACATTTTGATTTAAAAAATGATATGGTCAAGGTCATATAATTATTTGTGGCAACGTATAAACGCAAATTATGTGGCCACTTAACCGCCCTTTCACACGGTAAAACAAAATCGTAATTTGAATGATATTCCAGTGAAAATGAGGCGAATAACGAATTTTTAACACGTGTGAAACCAAACTAAAATCACAAACGTTAATCATAATCACGAATTCAAATTCTACTTCGGAGGTGAATTCCAGTTAAGTTTCACTCAAATTACGGTAAGAAATTTCCGTGTGAAAGGTCCGATGATTCCTAAAAGGAATTGCAATCATCATTGTAATGATTATTCAAGATTCACGTGTGAAAAGGCCCTGAGAAAAACGAAAATTTGAATCTGCAAGCTGATTATATTTCTAACTTGCACTGATGTCAATTCAAAACCAATACTGCAGGGTTTGAGTTTGAATTCGGCAAGTGTCTAGCAGACACCACCTGTGGTTCTAATTTGGTGTCATTAAAAAAAAATATCCCCGAAATTTTACTTCGCCATGGGAACATGAACGTCTTTTTTTTTTTGCTGAAGCTGAATAGAAAAATCTGCTTAAATAGCATGTCATACAAGGTTATCCCTCTCCTCCTCCCCTTGAAAAAAGAAGAAGTCAAATTAACAAAAGATAATAATAAGACAAAATAGAGAAATTTGCAATCAATATGTTAAGCCCCTTTCACAATTGACGTACGACCATTTGCGACCTTTATGGTCGTGCGACAGGCTGCAACAGGCATCAATCGCTAGTCATCTCATAAGATCGCACAGAGGCTTTCACAGTTGCAACAGCTGTCGTACAACAAAAACAACCAGTAAACCCCGTTGCACGAGTAAGTCGCATATGCTCTTATTGTGCTCGTGCGATCACATGCGAGTGTTGAACGAGGGATTGCGAGTGGAACGGTCGCATACATGCGAATGAAACGGTAGTGCAATGTTGTAAGCCGTTGCGATCGGTCTTGCAACAGTCTTATGGCCCATATTATTATCGCAACCAGTCGCAAGACAGGTCTCTGTACATGTAGGTCGCTTGCACATGTGCAAGTGTTGCACGACCTCCAGTCAAGTAAATGCGACTACTTAGTTGTGCCACCTCTCGCACCAAGTCGTACAACGTTGAACAACACTCGCACGATGATCGCCCGACCGATGGTACGACCCCGGGTACGGCCTGATGCGAGTGAATCGATCGTATTTGATCGCGTTCGGATTTTGAACATGTTCAAAGTTCAGATGTGACCAGTCACGACCACCTCGAGTTCATGCGACCGTCTACAACGACTGCGAGTGCTCGCAAGACACCAAGAGATCGATCGTGCAACAACAAGAAAAAACTGTTGCAGGCGGTCGTAAACTGGTCGGACGTCAATTGTGAAAGGGGCTGAACGGTCGCATACATGCGAATGCAACGGTAGTGGAATGTAGTAAGCCGTAATTTCGATCGGTCTTGCAACAGTCTCATATTATCGCACCCAGTCGCAAGACTGGTCTATGTAGGTCTCTAGCACATGTGCAAGTGTTGTACGACCTCCAGTCGACTAAATGCGACTATACTTAGTTGTGCCACCTCTCGCACCAAGTCGTACAACGTTGAACAACACTCACACGATGATCGCCCGACCGATGGTACGACCTGTTACGAGTGAATCAATCGTATTTGATCGCGTTTGGATTTTGAACATGTTCAAAGTTCAGATGCGCCCAGTCACGATCACCTCCGACCACCTCGAGTTTGTGCAATCGTCTACAACGACTGCGAGTGCTCGCAAGACACCAAGGGATCGATCGTGCAACAACAAGAACAAACTGTTGCATCTGGTCGTAAACAGGTCGTACGTCAATTGTGAAAGGGGCTTAACACACCCGGGTAACACCATGGATATGAGCCTGCTCAACACCCAGGCATTTTGGAATTATTGACAAATTAAAAAAAGTAGTAATACATACCTACCTCGCTGCAGTAACTATGGTGTTAATGAACTCAGATGCAAACCAATCTGTTAGACCTTAATAATGAAACTGACCCCAATATTAATGTAATGTTCGTGTTGATGTGTCTTTTATTGTAATGCCTTTTGTCTCCAGGTCAAAAGACCTGCGGACACATTGGCGTAGCCAGCAACTTACCATGAAGATGGGGAGCGAGAAAGTCGATAGCCCAGTCAATCAGTGCTCTGTGTCCACCGTTGCGTCTAAAATAAGTAAATTTTCCTGAATATTCGGGCGATTCCCCGCGGATCCCTTCCCATCACCATTTATAAATGATATCCCTACGGAAAAGATGCGGATGATACGTAAAGATATGTCCAGATGCGGATTCTTACGTCCACTCGCAGATATAGAGGTGTTATTTGTTCTTTCGACTTGCGTAATCTTCCAGATACTTTTGAACACTTGCGGAATTTACGGACCAGGGTGCGGAAGGTTACGGATTGTTACGAATAATAATGAACAAGGCACGGAAATCTCCTGTCCAAACAGTGTATATGAGAAAATAATTTCATACCTCCAATATAATGACCCTTCAAACGCAAGATTTTAATAAAATTCTAAACAAACTAAAAACAAGGCAGACATTTCCGATTCAATTTTTTTAAAAGGCAAAAATACAATCACAAATTGATAGATATATAAAACATTGAAGTTAAAAAGGAAAAAACTTAAGTATAGAAATCTACATTTTTGCATAAAACGAGAAGGTGAAAAAGACAATTTTACTCAAAATATATGCAGATTCTCTTTTTTGGAAAACGGTGTATTGGAAAAGCTATTGTATGGCTTGTCAAAAAGATTTGGCCAAACGTGCATAAGAATAGTCACTTAAGTATATTTATTTTTTCTTGTCAACAATTATTGATAAATCTTGAAAGCAAAAACTAATTATATCATTTCAGAAAACAATAATAATGAGGATATAGGTTTTCTATCAATAACAAAGTAATAAACCAGGAAACTTCTTTTCTATTCCTTGGTGTTAAGATTGACGGTAAACTTACGTAGAAAGACAATATAAATGACATTTCAAAAATATCATGTACTGTTGGTTTTATGAGTATAAGTATATAGACTTGAAATTCATCTCGTCACCATTATATTCGCACTAATCTATATTAGACAATTTCATTTCATTTCATTTCGTTTATTTCCATTTTCAACAATTACAGTTTATTTTGTACATTTTAACATATAAATAACAAAACATATTTCAAGTATTCCTGTACAAAAATTGTAATCAAGATTATTACATATCAGGTTGGAAATGGAGGAGGCTGCTAAAAAGCGGAGCTTGTAGAGTGCAGCCTCCTAATAAATATTCTTGTAGTTGCATAACATATAAAAATCAAAATAACAACTAGAGCATGAACCAGTTAAATTAAAAGGAAATAGGGGAAATTAAAATAGAAAAGGAAATAAGAAAAAGAGAGATTAAAGGTCTCCAGAATCCAGCCCCAGCACTCACAGACGGACCTCGTTGATCGACAGGAAAACGAAAGAGATGTAAAAGCGTACGTGACATGATAATCATGTTTGATTTAAAAAAAAATACAAGAGTTTGAGTGATGAAGAGTTAAATTCAATGGTTATCTTGGAGAAATTTTTTGAACTTATATTTGAAAGAATTAAGGCTTGGTGATTCTTTGATGTTTTTATTAATAGTTCCCCAGAGTCTAGGGCCTTCAAAAGTAAAAATAGATTTTGCAAGGATGGTCCGGGGTAGTGGTAAATGGAATTCATCTGATTGACGTGTGGGATATTTGTGAAGAGTTTTGTTTTTGTTAAATGAAGAATTAAATATGAATGGTAACATATTATTGTTTAACTGATACATGAATTGACCTAAGTTATATTGGTACAGTGTTTTTATTTTTAGAATGTTGTTGTTAAAAAACAACTCATCTGTGTGAGATCTCCAGGACAAGTTGAAAATAACATGCAATGCCTTCTTTTGTAAAAATAATATTCTATCAAGGTAGGTTGAGTGTGTATTTCCCAAAACAATTGCTCCATAATTTAAATATGGTAAAATTAATGTTGAATAAAGCATTTTTAGGGAGGAAGATGGAAGAAAAAATTTGACTTTGTTAATAACACCAATATTGCGTGAAATTGTACGACATATAAAGTCAATGTGTGTTTTCCAAGATAATTTGTTGTCTATTATGAGACCTAAAAATTTTGTTGTAGTAACAACTTCAATGTCTTTATTGTCCAATTTGATTTTAGATGGCAATTGTTCTAAAGAATTGCTAAAAAGCATGCATTTCGTGTTTTGTACATTAATTGACAATTTGTTAGCCCTAATCCATAGTACCAATTTATCCAGTTCAGTGTTCAGTACATTTATTAAAATATCGGGGTTAGGATGAGAGTATAGTACATTTGAATCATCTGCAAAAAGGACATAAGATAATATTTCAGAGGAGTTCTGGATGTCATTTATATAGATTATAAATAAAAGAGGGCCCAGGAGGCTGCCTTGGGGAACACCCCAGTTAACATTTTGTAGAGAAGAATTTTGTTCATTTATGCTTACGAATTGTTTACGATTTACGAGGTAGTTTCTGAACCACTCCAAGGCCTTCCCACGAACTCCGTAATTTTCAAGTTTGTAGAGCAGTATTTCATGATTTATAGTGTCAAAGGCCTTGGAGAGGTCCAGAAAAACACCTATTGTATGTTCAAAGTTGTCAATAGCTTTTGTGATTTTGTCAATAAATGAGAGAGTGGCATGAGATGTACTATGTTTTTGGCGAAATCCAAATTGAAAATCAGAGATTATATTATATTTATTCAAAAAATTTAATAATCTTGTGTAGATCACCCTTTCCATAACTTTAGACAAAGTAGGTAATAAAGCTATCGGTCTATAGTTACATACATTAATCTTTTCTCCTTTTTTGTGCACTGGTATTATCTTTGATATTTTCATATTGTCAGGCACGACGCCATTACTTAAAGAAAGGTTGAATATGTATACTAATGGATCAACAATATATTCTATAACATTCTTTAATAAAATATTGTCAATACCATCGTGACCACAGCCTTTTTTGTTTTTTAAGTTGTTCACTATATCTATTATTTCATTTCTATGTACTGGTACCACTAGCGTACCTACGGGGGGGCAGGGGGGGCACTCTGCCCCCCCTGACGAGTCACAACCCATTCAAAAACGTATATCTTTGCCCCCCTGACGGGCTTGAAAAACTTTTTTTGCCCCCCCTGACGAGAGACCTTTTTTTTTTTTTTTTTTTTTTTTTTTGCTTGTCAATTTTTTTTCTGGTACGAAATCCTTTATTTGTGATCGAAGACCTTTTTTTTTTTTTTTTTTTTTTTTTTTTTTTTTTTTTTTTTTTTGCTGGTCAAATTTTTTGGCGGACGATTTTGCCCCCCCTGTGGAAAATCCTAGGTACGCCACTGACTGGTACTAAAAATAAAGAATTAGGGTTTGGTTGGTGAATGAAATCTGTAAATTTTTTTTGTGTTAATGGTATATTGTCTGCAAGACTTTTTCCAATTTGTGTAAAGTATTGATTAAATATATCAGCTATACGAAAAGAATCATGAATTTCAACATTATTGTGCTTTATTGTTTTTATGCGTGCTTTTGTGCTTTGTTTATTTATGGCAGTGTTTATTGTTTTCCATGTTTTATTGATGTCGTGTTTGAAACGAATTAATTGATTTGTGAAATATTTTCGTTTTTCACTCGCAATAATTTAGTGAGGGTATTTTTATATGTAGTATATTTACGATGTGACTTTTCTGAGCGATTGATTTTATCGGCATAGTATAAGTTATTTTTGCGATTTATTGATCGTAATATTGATTTCGATATCCAAGGAAGTCTTGGACTCTTTTTATAATTATTACATTTACTGACCAATGGTACATGTCTATCTAAATTTGAAGTAAAAATTTTCATAAAAATATTATATGCTGTATTTGTATCTTGAGAACTGAATGCCTCAGACCAATCCGCGTCTTCACGACCATCTTTTAAGCTCTGTAAATTATTTGGTGTTAGTCGTCGGAATTTATGTTGCGGGGTATCTTTTTTTGCTAACCTAAACGGAGTTCTTGAAAATATCGGGAAATGGTCAGAAATATCAGATAAAATTATTCCAGACTCGGGTAGAGGAGAAACATTACAAAAAATATTATCAATAAGGGTTGCAGATTGGTTAGTAACCCTAGTGGGTTTTGTTATCAATGGTAAAAAGGATGATGAAAGCATGATATCCAAAAATTCATGTGACCTATTGTGATTAGATTTAGATATGTCTATATTAAAGTCACCTACCACATAACAATCTTTATTATAAAAAAATGGATTTTGTAGAAAGTCTTGCAAGTATTCAAAAAAATTATTTGTGTTGGAGTTAGGAGGTCTATAAAATACTGCGATCATTATGTTTTTAGAGTTTGGTACCCGAAGTTCAATGATAAGAGATTCAGCAATTTTATTCATACAATTAAGATCATTGTGAGTAAAATATTCTAGTTGTTCATTGATATAGATACCTACCCCTCCTCCCCGTCTATTACCCCTATGGTTTTCTACAAATGTGTAACCAGGAAGTGAGTATAAACCATCAGATTCCTGTGATAACCATGTCTCAGTTAGCGCGATTATGGACATTTTGGTTTGTGAAGATGAATCGGATAAAAGGCGTAAATTGTCGAAATTAGAGCTCAAGCTCCTTATATTCATGTGCATTATTGAAAGTGTAATTGTAGATTTATCAAGATAATTAAATTGATTTATTGTAAAGTAATTCGAACTTGGATAATTATAGTCGTTATTTTCATTTAAATCTGCAGCTAAATTCATTTCCATTGATACGAGATTTTCAAAAGAAGAATTGTTGTTAGTAGTCCAGTCAATCTAGCCATAATAGGGGGGTAACCCACCACTAATTGCAACACGAGATATTCCACTGAAATGCTTTCCAGGAAGGTCCCCTAAACAACATACTAAAAGTCCCAAGAAATCCAAGTAGTGGAAATTTATGAAATTTGCATATTATGCAAATTAGCCATGAAAAATTAGAAAAAGAAGGGAAATAATCAAAGATTACAAATTAAATGTCCAAAACATTTTAATTTGAATGGAAATTCATGATAAATAACTGAATTCAATGTTTTTAATGAAAAGTGCAATAAATTCTACCTCATTTGCATATTATGCAAATAAGCAATCTTATAAGGAAAACATGTAAAGATATTGTGATTTTTCTCATATAGACTGCTTGAAAACATTTAATTAATGTTGACATTAATATGCTACTAATATCACTAAGCATGAGAATTCATCCCAATGCCTGAAAATTAATTTGCATATTATGCAAATTAGCCATTAAAAAAAAAGAAAATTAGGAAATTAATCCAAAGATTAAAAATCAAATGTCCACAGCAAGTAATTTTGAACAAAAGTTCATGATAAATAAATAAGTTTAATGTCTTTATTTAAAAAAGCTAGCAAATCTGCCTCATTTGCATATTATGCAAATAAGTATCCTTATTTGGAAAATGTCAAGAAATTTTGATTTTTATCACATTGACTGCAGTGAAAAAATTTCAGTTTTTCAAATTAATATGCTGATATCACTAAGCATTTACATTTATCCTAATATGATTTATGTTCAAGGAAAAATACTGGAAATATGTTCTTCGCTTCCTAAGCGTTAGTCTGACAAGATGATGGGATTGGCAAGAACAAAGCACAGTTTTTGAATTGGTGTGTAGTTTGTTAGAGTTGACAATCCTTTCTTATATGGATGGGAACGACTTAGACTTTCTTTAAATTTCACCGCATAAACATGATAAAGGGAGGCCAGGAAAAGCAAACTTATGGCAGGTAAGATCTGATGAGTAGTCTCATTAAGAAGTGCAGCAGAGATTCCGTCTGGCCTAGTAGCTTCATGCAGGTTGTTTTCTTTAACAATTTCTTCAGTAGTCTGGCTACACCTGCTTGACTAAACAATATGTTATCTGGCCATATCTGGGTCAGGACTGGGTCCCAGAACTTCAGCGTCATCATCATCATGATCAGTGGTGAATACTAAGACTAAAAATCTTTGCCTTCCTTTAATAATGATATTCCAATGTAGTCATAGCTATTGAAATTAAGGGCTCCCAACATGCTAATTGTTACAGCCTGGATCATTGTCAATCCGGTCAACAAATTATGTATTATAGGCTTGTCTACAAACCCTCTTATGGTCCTCTTTAATGCATTGTAACAATTCTGAGCTTTACCTTACTGATGCTTTTGGAGCTTTTAAATGTGCAAGCCTTCCTAGCCTTTCTCTAAAACTCTTGACATCTTCCGACACAACTTATGTCCATTGTCTCATTGAGGCAACTTGTGTTGGAAGGAGACATGGTTAACGGTGTGTTCTTGTTAAAGTCCTCTTGATTGGCATTCAGTCTCATATGCTCGACTTGTCGGATTTCAGTACAGAGAGTTGTATGATTGTCCAAAGTACATCTGCATGACACTATTAAAGTCATCATTCCTCCAGAAGAACATCCTTAGTCGTACCATAAAATGTTTATTCCTCTGGATAACCTCACAGTATACCCATGAGTAGCACATTGTGGCAAATAAATCCTGGAAGTGGTACACACTGTCTAATTAATGTTGGATGGTATTTGATGGTGATGTTAAGGGTGTCCCATTATGTTTTGTCCTCTTGTTGGAAAGGCAATAATCTGGCTTAGTCCTCCATCTGGTTTGTTCATTGTCTCACTGAGGAATTTCTGTTTACCATAATATCAGGAAATTAATATTATTATTTTCATACGACTTACTTAGAAACTATAGCTTTAATATTTGGAGATGGTGGCCATAGGAGATTTATAAAAGAGGAAAGAACAGAAAATGGATGCTTCATCATGAAGCAGCAACTGGATTCAGCAAGAACGTCTAATCTCGATTCCTGTATCTGAGAAAGATGCCTATAATGCACTTTAAGCCTTCATCATGAATGTATGAATGGCTTTCATGTCGCTCGTATAGGCAAATGCCCATTGTTACTCTTATTAAGCATGCCCAGAGATCTTGTGATCCAAGCAAATACTCATATTCACCACCAAGACAAGTGATGATGATGATGATGGGTTCTTGTAAAGCGCCGGTATCCGCCTCAGCTGGGCGCTCATGGCACTTCAAAAATAGGAAATATATCACAAATTTCAATGTCTTCAAACAGTGCTTAGGATCATCATTCAGTCCAAGTACTGTCCTAGTAATGCTCAATTGAGTTATTCTTGTCTTGGGATAATGTTGGAGTGGGGAACAGAAAGGTCTTCAGGTAAGACTCAAAAGTTGATTGGGTCTCTGCTCTCCTGATAAATTGGGGAAGGCTATTCCACAGCTGTGGTCCAGAGATGTAGTAGGCTCTGTCACCCCAGGTTGTGTGGCTGAGAGATTCCCTCAGCAATGCTTGAGCTGCTGATCTGAGACTGCGTGTTGGTCTATGCTGAGATAAGAGCTCTGAGATGTAGGGTGGAGATTAAATATTGTTAAGCGCTTTAAATACAAGGACCCCAAGTTTATAAGCTAATTGGTGTGCTACAAGGACCAAATATTCGAAGCTAATGGGCTTTTATTTGTACGGGTGTGACATCTTGTGCTGATCACTTGGCAATCCAGGAGTTGCTAGCGTGTACTATACTCGCAAGAAACGCAAAGTCTCTACAAAGTCAAGAAGAGAGCAAGACTTGGATGGAAATAATGAAGCATTCAAGCAGTGGGATCCATGTAGAATGGACTCATCATTGTACAATATGAGTGGGGTAACTGCTCGTGACAAAAGTCAACATCAACCAAGCAAGAAGTGTAGGGAAGGTCATCATGGTTAAATCACATAATCTACATGGAATTTTAGAGGAAAGTATCACTTATGTGTGTTTCCTTGAATATTTATAACATGTCGGATGCTTATTTGCATAATATTTAAATCACACTTCAGATATTAAGCTGATTATTAATGTATTTACCATTCTTAGTGATCACATCATATTGATCTAGACTAAAATGTTTTCATAACTGTTTTTGTTAGAAAAATCAAAATTTCTGGATGTATTTCCATATAAAGATGCTCATATATATGCAAATGAGGTAGATTTATTTACGATTTTTTTTTTTTTTAAATTTAAATAATAAATAAATTTGTAAAACTTATCATGGGCTTCAGTTCAAGTCGTATTGATTTCTGCACTTGATTTCCAATATTTGGATTATTTTTCTTATTTGTAATCTATTATGGCTAATTTGCCTAAAATCCAAATTTTGTGATTTTCCTATATGCTTGTATATTTAAGGACTTTTAATATGGTGTTTAGGAAACCTTCCTGTAAGGTATTGCCATATTCCAATTTCAATAGATAATCTACTTGCAATTTTTGAGGGATGTATCACCAGTGTGTTTTCTTGAATATTTATAACATGTTAGATACTTTTATTTGCATAATATGCAAATTACACTACATACACTAAGCTGAATACAAATGTATTCAACGTCCTTAGTGATAGCAGCATGTAAATTCCAACATTAATGATATTTTCAAGCAGATAATGAGAGAAAAATCACAATACCTTGACATTTTTCCATATAAGGATGCTTATTTGCATATTATGCAAATGAGTTAGATTTCTTTGCACTTTTGACAAAAAACATTGAATACAGTTATTTATCATGAATTTTTGCTCAATTTGAATTGTTTTGGACACTCAATTTGTAATCTTTGGGCTATTTTCCTTATTTTTCTATTTTTTTATGGCTAATTTGCATAATATGCAAATTTCATAAATTTCCACTGCTTGGATTTCTTGGGACTTTTAGTATGTTGTTTAGGGGACCTTCCTTGAAAGCATTGCAGTGGAATATCTCGTGTTGCAATTAGTGGTGGGTCAAACCCTATATTGACTGGACTATAGTATTTTGATCTTGCCTTGTCTAACATATTGTAATATATCATGGGGAAGCACATCACCTTATTTATAACAAAAATCATTTTATTGCAAAAACGTACAAAAAGAATAACAACGAATTCAACATATATATATCCCATACAGATCCATTGTTTCGGAAGCTTACAATTTTAAAATGTTTATGATTCATATCGCTATTTCTTACTTTTTTTCTTCATCCAAAGGGATCCTACTATAACCTCATGATAGTCATACAAATATGTATTTAAAAAGAATGAATAATTGTTTATAGAACTGTTATTAGATACGAAGGACGTGTCATTTGGAACATTTTGGACAACAACAATTGAAACGTGTCCATCTCTATCGTGATGATAGTTAGGGACTAGCTGAGTATAGGCCTACCCGTTTAAATTATTATCATATCATTTCAAACATAAATATAAATCATATCATGTCAACTCTCCATATAGACTGTTACTGTGCAAACCTTCAGGGGATTGACCTCGATAGGTCTCTGGCATTACCAACCACCTACATCCACTGCATATTGGTTTTTGCCGTTCCAATCCCGAATTTGACTTTTTAAATTATCATTCTAAACGAAAATGAAAGGATCATGGAGAAGGAATGTTAGGATAATTATCACACTTCCCAATTCATGCAGTTGGAATTTGAACCAGAGAGCCTTTCTTGCCCAAACATTGCTCTCCCAAATGAGTAGTTTTTATCATTATTTGCAATCCCAACTATTAAATGATAATAATAATAACAACAACAACAATAATAATAATAATAACAATAATGATGATAATAATAACAATAATCATAATAATACTAGTAATGATATTGTCCATTTATATAGCTACTATAATTGCGTATACTCTTCTGCGCTTGATACTTGGTAACATATTACCCCCGGCCGTAGCTTGGGCATTCCAGCATTCAACGAATAAATCCTACATTTTAAGGACTGTTTTTTCGGAATTCATGAAGAGCAGACGAATTTCACTAATCCACTAATGCGAACGTAAGCGCGGACTGGAAAAATTTCATATTCAGACCCTAAAAGGGTCAATCACTTTAAGAAGTCATGAAAAGAAGCATGTCACTACATAAATAATTAAAACTGGAAGTGCGAGGAAATATTTTTTGGTTTATATTGACTTGCAAACGGGGTGTTTTAGACAGTACCATTTAATCCCCTTGAGCATAATTATATCTTTAGACAAATAATGCGAGTGCCAGGTCTGGAGTGGTGAACACATATGCTCTAAGCAATTCATGTTTCATATTGATATGTTTTTTTCGTGTAGTATAATACTTCTGCCCCCAGATCACTATGTTTCTCTTTCTTTGTACCTCTTTTTCCTACCCCCCCTTTTTTTTTGGGGGGGGGGGGGGGCAGCCGATTTTGGGGAGGGGGCATGTGCCTCCGTAGCAATGCCACTTGTCTGCACTGGTGTCATTTTCAAAACCAACACTGGCGTTGATTTTACGATGCCCACGAATGTTTGAATTGTATTACACCGGCAAGTGTAGCAGACAAACCTGTGGTGCTAATTTGATGTAATTAATAAAAATTTACATCCCCGAAATTCTAGTTGGTCTTGGGAACACGAACGTCTTGTTTTTGCTGAAGATAAATAGACAAATCAGCTTAAAAAACCCCCCAAAATAGCATGTTATACAAGGCCATTCCTCTCCCCTCCCGATGAAAAAAGAAGAAATCAACTTAACAAAATAATAATGATAAGACAAAAAAAGAGATATTTGCAATCGATATGTATTAAACACCATGGATACGAGCCTGATCAACACCCAGGCATTTTGCATTCAATGGGATAGGTACGTTTGATATTACATGAATAATATCCTTCTGGAATTATTGACAGCTTAGAAAAGCAGTAATACATACCTATAATTCGCTACAGTAACTATAGTGTTGATGAACTCAGATGCAAACTGACTCAAATATTATTGTAATGATCGTGTTGATGTGTCTTTTATTTGAATGCCTTCGTCTCCGGGTCAACAATGTCAGAAGATGCAGGATATGTGTTGAGAGATAAGTGATAGGCAGGTAGAGACGGCGGACACATTGGCGTATAGCCAGGAACTTTCAACCAAGATGGGGGAGACAAAGTCGAGGGGGTCAGGGGGATAAGTTACAGGATGTACAGACCCTGGCGTATCCAGGGTGGGGGGGGGGGGGGGGCAAAGCCGGCCCGTGCCCTTTGAGAGGCACAATAAACATTTTTTATGTAAAAAGGGCGTTAATTTTTTTTTGCTTTTTTGAAGTAATAATGACGCATAAAAAACGCATAACGAGTATAATGAACAATAATTGCTGGCAAGAAGTCGGAATTGATAGATAGATAGATAGATATATAGATGGATAGATAGGTATTTATTAAAATTCTTCACATATTGCAGTTTACAAACTAAATTGCATGTGAATTACAAAGTTAAAAATACAAGTATACATCGAATACATTTTACAATACAATGTTCAAGTGTGCAAGTAGATAAAATACAGTATACTGTATACCATTGATCTTATGATACAATTAAAACTATTAAAATTACATTCATGCATAACTGTATAATGTCAGGATCTAGAAATATTTTTGGAAAGGAGAAGGCAAGGAAAGAGTGAAGGGTTAAAGGAGTTAGGTAGAAAAAGAAGAAGAAGAAAACCCATAAGGGAGGGTAAGATTGATCCCGACAAGAACATGTGACAAATACATAAAAAGAAAGGGCAATTTACGGCAATGAACATGACAAATAATCCTAACAGTAATATACACTACAAAAAGAATAATCATTCCAGGGTTTTTGTTGTACAAACGGATCAGATCAGGGATTGCAATGGGCTGTTCCACATACGCTTAGTTTTACATCTGGGTTCGTATATCTTTCTTGTCTTTCGTAGATTTGTTGTTTGCAATCGTTCGGAATAAATAATTGTTCAAACTGAACTGTAAATAATAAAGTATTTTGAAGAAGGCGACACTCAGATCATTTCGACGATTTTCTAATTGTTGTAATTTTGACAGAGTAAGAGCAGTGGTGTAACAATCATAATCATTCTTTATAAGGCACGTTTTTTAGATTCTTTCTAAACGTTGTCTTTGGACAATTGTGAGACCTCCGCTCCAAACTGGAGCAGCATATTCAAGTATTGGGCCAATGAAAATTGGTTCACTTCTAGTATGACCCTCTTCAATGTCATCCTCAACATGTTGTCTTAATAAACGTTAGTCCAGTCGGAATCTTCGAAGACATTGTCGTTAACCCAGCCCGAAGTACTTGTTTGAATTCTTAATTTGGAACCAAAGCTTTTCTTGGTGCCGTCAGTAAAACATAATTCCAATGAATTATCTTGTCACGTATTTTAAGAAATGTAATGAAAACGTATTCCAAATACATGACAGATCTAGAAAAAAGTGGTTAAGTTGTTAAAACTAAATCAGTTTTTGAAGAAAAAAGGAGAACAAATACCCCCCCCAAAAAAAAGGGGGAAAACAAAAGGCATAGCTCAAAGATGTAAAATGGGAAAATATTATTTTATGAAAATTGGAAAAGACCCAAACAACCCCAAAAATACACATTGACAGGAAATGGTATCGTATTATTCACTCGATTCCTTCCCTTTTCTCCTGTTCTCTGATCTATTTGATCAAATACAAACACTTCCAGACAAGGAAATTCCGGGACTTGTAAAAGGATTTGATATTAAGATAGATCATGATATCACCTTCATTGGGTTCCTTAGCTGGACGACTCGGGTGTTTTGAAGTGATCACAGAGAGAGACGACGAATTGTAAGTACGGTGGCAAATTGAGCCCCCCCCCCGATAAAAAAATAATAATTATAATAAAAATTAATAAATTAATAAAAAAAAATAGGGGATCATTCATGGAATATGGGGAAATTTCTTTAAAAAAGCTGCAAAGGGGTAAACCGAACAATCACTTTTTTTTACCCTTTCGATAAAAAAAACTATGATTTTATAAGACACGTGAGAGATTAAGAAAATTAGTATATTTCGCCACTTTCCTGTTATTTTCTTTCTTTTTCTCTATTTTCCTTAATCATGATTTTTTTTTGGGGGGTCCTTGCCCCCCATCCACACGCCAGTGGAATGTGTTAAATGGAGGGGGGGGGGGGACCAGAGCATTGATGCTAAAGCCCGGGTAACATGCCTGGCAATGTGCAGCTCTCAGTATCATCACAATTAGGTCCTCTTACATCACATACCTATCCAAATATTTGAATCGGACATCGAGTAGCGATAGTGAGCTAGTAAACATTTGATCTCTTTAAAATGAAAATCTCATCCTGTGATAGATTTAGACATAATATTCAGAAAATGATTTCACATATAACTAGGAGTGGGCTATACATGGGTCAAAAATACTTTTTTTTCGTCTTTTAATTATGGCAACAGTTTTTTTTTTATTCCTTGTAATGTATCTCAACATGAAATGACAATATTTTTTTCTCGGGTCCGAAAAAAAAGTGTGCCGGGCCAAAATCCAAAATGGCCGCCAAAACTCCCCCAAATCACATTTTTGGCCACAAATTCTTTATTTGGTGGTTTTTTCTCTGGTTTTTGGGGGGCAGGCAATTTGTTTTTCTTAAAATTTGTACTTTTAAACCATTATTTGTATAGTTAAAAGGTGATTTTACCTAAATTTACCAATTTTTATAGCCTTTTTTCAGCCAAAAAGTAGGTTTCATCGTCTTGTGGTTCTTGGATATTAGACGATACGAGTTAAACAATAGCAAGCAGCTTCATATATCTATATTGCTTTTATTCCTCTACTTTGGGTTTTACGGATTTTTACGGATATTTGCGAAATGAATAAAATATGTCATTTATCCATAGGGGCTATACAGTATACACTATAGTTCGTATCAAAAATAAGTTTACACTTTGAAAATGCCCTGGGAATTAAAAAATATACAACATGTGGGTAATTTTTCACATTTAATCTTGGGTTTGGGTCTCATCTATCCAATGGAAGTAAAAGTTTTGACAGAATGTTACACTTGAGTGAGCACTGTCCATTTTTGTAAAGCTCGCAGAAATCTGTTTGCGCAGAAATGCTCGTTTTTACGCTGTGTCAAGGGGAAAGGGCGAAATCAAACTTACCTCGCGAAACATTTCTCATATATTTCCCTTGCACTTTTAGTCAATTGAAATAAAACGTATACATTCAAGCATTTTGCAACAATTTTGCCACCCAAATTGAAATTTCAACACTTAGTAAGCACAACCTTTTTTGTGCCAGCTGGATCTGAGGACATAACTGAATCTGAACAAAAGTTTATATCAGACATCTCCAGCATTTTTTCACATAATTTTTATCATTTAAAGTGGGTTTACATTTCATCTTTCATTTAATACTTATTTCTCCACACTTTTCCCAAGCTTGACAATGATTAACAAAATGAAAATCAAGCCTAAGCCATTTCATGTAAATCACAGCTCAGTGTAAATCAACTATCGTCACGATGGCCTCGGTGTGTGGGGGAGTGGGATGGGGCACAATGCACTCTTCATAGTGTTTTGAGCAAGGGAACAAGTTAAAACCATAACTATTTCAAAGTTCTGCGCAAATCATTTTTCACTAACTTTTCAAAAGTAAGTGGTGCTCACTCAAGCAGAAATATTTTTCGACAGTTATACCGTCATTTGCTTAAATGAATCTGTACCAATGTTAAAATGTGGAAAAATCTTCAGGATATTACAAATGTATAATTTTACAGGATTTTTTTTAAGTGTAAACTTTTTTTTTTATACGCACTGTATAACCATAATGAGAGTAGTGCGTGGGTGAGTTGAGTTTAAAAGTTCACATTAATGGTGGAGTGCTTTTGTTTTCTTTACAGCAAATAAAATTGTTGTGACTTGCTTCTTTTTTCCCTTATGTCATATTTGGTGGGTTGCCGATATGTGTTTTCTTAATGTTTATACGTATCGTTCGGCAGTGAAGTAACTTATTTTGATTGTAGGCAAGATAGGCCACTTCGTGTTATTCAACTTTTTTGACAATGCCATCATGCTTTCCTAAAATCGTTGACGACGAATGCAAGCAAGTGGCTCCGGAATTTCTTGAAAGCGACACCGGATAATGGGCCACATCACCTTACGAAACTCCGGCATTGTCCTGGCGTAGATCAGAGGATTGATGCAACTGTTGACGGTCGTGAGTAACGCAGTCCAAGGAACAGCCATGTCGGCGCTGCCAGGAAGAACAACATTGATACCAAAAGGAAGCATGCAGAGGAAGAATGCCAGGACAACAATGGCTAAACGTTTGGTGACAGTTACATGGTATTTGTTGACGCGCCGTTGAGATTTGCCTCCATCACTTTTTCTAATTGAAGGGTTTGAAGCTCTCGGATTGAAACTCTTGACAGACCAACGAGGCTGATGTTTACTCTTTGACAAGTTTCCAGTTGCTACGTCATTTGCACCCTTTTCGGAGCTTTTAATTGTGTACTCTGAAACCGTTCCCACATTTGGTCCAGCTTGTTCGGTTGTATCCGATGTATTGGTAGTTTTTGTCGAGGAAATCTTCGAAGAACTAATCTCCAAAGTGATGTCTTCATTGCGACGAGTCTTGGCCATAGCTGACGATTGCCTGGATACGAAGATGTAGATTCGAATGTAGATGGCAACGATAATGATAAAGATTGGAAAGATCACACACGCCCCTGCAGTTAAACTGTATATATCCGAGGTCGGGAGTGACGTATCTTGTGAACATGTCTTGTATTCCTTGGAGTATCCCAATATTCCCAGCCCAGCGAAATAAGGCACTAGAACCAATAGCGATGGATACATCCAAGCAGCAAGCAACATTACAAAGACTTTCGGTGGTTCGTAGAGCTTCATGAACTTCACAATGGGTTGCGTCAGGAGATACCAACGATTGTAGGCAATGAGGGCTAACGTCATGACGCTGGTACCAAGACAGATGTAAAACACCGCGGCACAGGTGGCACAGATCCAGTTGGGAAGTGGCCAACCAGAACGACTCAACATGGCAACTGCATTAAATGGTAACATGAGACATGTTAAGAAATCGGCCAAGGCCAAGTTGACGATGAACCAATTGGTTGATGATCGCAGTTTTCGGGATAGGATGACGGCTACGATGACCAGAGTGTTGCCGACAATTCCAACGATAGTGATGATGATCATGATTATTGAAATAGCGATACGCTGGTTGTAATCTTCAAGCATAAAAAGTTCTTGAGTGTTGTTCGGTTTATCTTCAGCGTCTACATTCATCATGTCCGTGATGAACATGGAAACACCTCCTTCTGTACCCATTCTTTGTCTTTTATTACCTGGAAGAGGATGATAAGAAAAGGAGACATTATGAAGCAATGAATTTCGATCACTACCAGCATAATAAGCTCGGTTCCAACCGTCGATCTGATCTCCTTGATCAAGCCCGATCTTTACGGCAGTCCGTATGGCAATCTGGGGAGCCGTTTCATGGAAGGTACTTGTTGGGTGTTTTATAGGACAAGTCTTGTTTTATCCGATAGTTTCAATGGCAACAATGCAAGCAAATCAATGGAAGTTGTCAGATCTGGGGCCCGTTTCATAAAGGACTTGCAACAGTTGTAACTTTGCCATGATGGCAACTACCATGGTAACAGGGCTCAGCAGCCAATCAGAATCAATGTAACCAAGGTGGTTGCCATAATGGCAAAGTTACAACAGTTGCAAGTCCTTTATGAAACGGGCCCCTGAAAACTTGTCGGACGGAAATGTTGATGAAATACTCCATCATTGATCGGGGTGATTAACAATGTTCTGGCTCCCAACAGTACTAATCTAAGACAATACAGAAATGTGTGACTACGGAACCGGAGCGTTGTGTATCAAGGTAAAATGTAGAGAATGAATACGAAATGCAGAACGAATTGTGTATATTACAAAAAAATAGAATGTTTGCTTTAAATTAATATAAATAATTGATCTGGTTTCTTTTAAAGCGCGATCGCGAAGTTATGAGCGTCTGAAAAACATCCAAATTTTGAACGCGATTATCTCAAAATCATGTTTTGGAGACCAGTCGAGGTTTCGTTAAATCACTGACGATAGTAAAAGAGCTTCTCAGCCACTCAAAATCTAGTAAAGTTTTCAGATCTGACGGACAAAAATGTTGATGAAACGCTCCCCATGTCGGTCTAGTTCAGCAAGGTGGTCGGAGCTAGTGAATTTACCTTGATCAAGATATCAATATTACCAAGCTTCCGTACTGGAATGTAGATATCTCAAAATGTTTGAGGAGGTAACAACATATATATCCATCCTTAAGGTGCAAACATCTTAAAGGTTTACGTATTGGCTTCAGTAAGGTAACAAAATAATGCTGATGATAATGCTTTGAATGCCAATAAAGTTTTGATAAAAAAAACTAATGTGGATTGAGGCCGATCATGGCAGATAATTGACTTGATCTACCGACCTTGCATACATATATAGCTTTCCCAAACTGGCCGAGAATATCTTGATCGAGCTTTATTAGTCGAGTAGAAAGTGAAACCTAGCATTTCGGCAAGGTCGTTACTACAGCTCAGCAAGGTGAGTGGGGGTGAATGTACCATGTCGCACCCAAGTCAACCCAAGAGGACATACAATTATTTCTCGCAACCAATTGTCACACCCCAGTAACTCAAGAGGACATAAAATGAAATAATTACATGAACAATAAAAGTACAGTTCAAAGAATTTATTAAAACTGTATTCAGGTTCTTGTAGAACGATAATTCAATGGCTTTGTTTCAGAGTACAATTAACATTATAAAATAGAAGTCTTGGGAATAACATACAAAGTAACCCACTTTATGAGGTGAATTAATCACTCCAGTTCAATGTTCATTGATACTGATGAATCATTAATAGTTACATCACTCGACGACGAATCTGTCCTCCCTCCCTGACTCTCTTTAGAAGTCTATAGCGGGATTTGACAGTCATAATCATGGTAAAGCCGGAGCCGGGAATGGGCCATTGGAATGGAAGTTGGAACCAGACTCAGAACCAGAATTGGAACCCATCTAAAAACAAACATTACTCGAACTATAAAGTGCGTCCCCCCAAAAAAACTATACACTTTTGAAATGGCTGCCAAATAAAAAGTATATCACTTTGGGGGAAAAGACTTATATATATGGAAAGCCAATAAAATCATCTTTCAAATGACACCAAAATGTTGGAAAACTATTCATGCTTGAGTGAGCACTACCCACTTAAAAAAAGGGTATGAAAATTAGGGTGGGCAGGAATTAGCCTTTCAGTTTCTTTCAGTTTTTGAGAGGCGAGTCCCTTGGAACTTGCAAAGTTGAGGGTGTTTTGATAAATTAACGATCAAGCATTATCAATTTAGGTTCTTAGAGCATATTTCAAGAATTAATAAAGGGGTATAAGTTAAAGGATGTATAGACCCTGGCGTATCCAGGAAGGGGGGGGGGGGGGCAAAGCCGGCCCGTGCCCTTTGAGAGGCACAATAAACATTTTTAATGTAAAAAGGGCGTTAATTTTTTTTGCTTTTTTGAAGTAATAATGACGCATAAAAAAACGCATAACGAGTATAATGAACAATAATTGCTGGCAAGAAGTCGGAATTGATAGATAGATATATATATAGAAAGATAGGTATTTATTAAAATTCTCCACATATTGCAGTTAACAAACTAAATTGCATGTGAATTACAAAGTTAAAAATACAAGTATACATTGAATACATTTTCCAATACAATGTTCAAGTGTGCAAGTAGATAAAATACAGTATACTGTATACCATTGATCTTATGATACAATTAAAACTATTAAGATTACATTCATGCATAACTGTATATTGTCAGGATCAAGAAAGATTTTTGGAAAGGAGAAGGCAAGGAAAGAGTACAGGGTTAAAGGAGTTAGGTAGAAAAAACAAGAAGAAAAAAACCCATTAGGGAGGGTAAGATTGATCGTGACAAGAACATGTGACAAATACATAAAAAGAAAGGGCAATTTATGGCAATGAACATGACAAATAATCCTAAAAGTAATATACAATACAAAAAGAATAATCATTCCAGGGTTTTTGTTGTACAAACGGATCAGATCAGGGATTGCAATGGGCTGTTCCACATACGCTTAGTTTTACATCTGGGTTCGTATATCTTTCTTGTCTTTCGTAGATTTATTGTTTGCAATCGTTGGGAATGAATAATTGTTCAAACTGAACTGTAAATAATAAAGTCTTTTGAAGAAGGCGACAATCAGATCATTTCGACGATTTTCTCATTGTTGTAATTTTAATAGAGTAAGAGCAGTGGTGTAACAATCATAATCATTTCTAAAGATAATTCTTTATAAGGCGCGTTTTTTAAATTCTTTCTAAACGTTGTCTTTGGACAATTGTGAGACCTCCGCTCCAAACTGGAGCAGCATATTCAAGTATTGGGCCCATGAAAATTGGTTCACTTCTAGTATGACCCTCTTCAATGTCATTATCAACATGTTGTCTTAATAAACGTTGGTCCAGTCGGAATCCTCGAAGACATTGTCGTTATCCCAGCCTGGAATACTTGTTTGAATTCTTAATTTGGAGCCAAAGCTTTTCTTGGTGCCGTCAGTAAAACTTAATTCCAATGAATTATCTTGTCACGGATATTTTTAGAAATGTAATGAAAACGTATCCCAAATGCATGACAGATCTAGAAAAAAAGTGGTTAAGTTATTAAAACTAAATCAGTTTTTAAAGAAAAAAGGAGAAGAAATACCCCCACCCCCCAATAAAGGGAAAAACAAAAGGCACAGCTCAAAGATGTAAAATGGGCAAATATTATTTTATGAAAATGGGAAAAGACCCAAAACAACCAAAAAATACACATTGGCAGGAAATGGTATCGTATTATTCACTCGATTCCTTCCCTTTTCTCCTGTTCTCTGACCTATTTGATAAAATACAAACACTTCCAGACAAGGAAATTCCGGGACTTGTAAAAGGATTTGATATAAAGATAGATCATGATATCACCTTCATTGGGTTCCTTTGCTGGACGACCAGGTGGCAAAATGACCCCCCCCCAAAAAAAAAAAAAAAAAAAAAAAAAAAAAATATATATATATATATATATATAATAATAAATTTAAAAAAAATAATTAAAAAAAAAAAAAAAAAATAGACGACCATACATGAAATATGGGAAAATTTCTAAAAAAGCTGCAAAGGGGTGAACCGGGCTATCAATTTTTTTTACCCTTTCGATCACAAAAAAAATTTAATTCTATAAGACACGTGAGAGATTAAGAAAATTAGTATATTTCGCCACTTTCCTGTCATTTTCTTTTTTTTCTCTCTATTTTCCTTTGCCATGAGTTGCTTTTGGTCCTCGCCCCCCCCCCATCCGCACGCCAGTGGAAGGTGTTAAATGGAGGGGGGGGGGGGCACCAGAGCATTGATGCTAAAGCCCGGTTAACATGCCTGGCAATGTGCAGCTCTCAGTCAGTAGAGTATTATCATCACAATTAGGTCATCTTACATCACGTACCTATCAAAAATATTTGAATCGGACATCCAGTAGCAAAATTTCTTAAAAGCCCTGAGAGAGCGAAGTGAGCTAGTAAACATTTGTAGTAAACTTTTGACCACTTTAAAATTAAAATTTTATCTTGTGATAGATTTAGACATAATATTCAGAAAATAATTTCACATATAACTTTTTGTCTAAATATCACCTAGTTAATTCTCTTTTATTAAATTGTTAAAAATTAGTCAAGCAGTATTCTGAACCTAGTCCGTATTATGTGGCGCCACTTCGATATATCAGATATTTGTATCATTTATGTCTCATTTTTTTAAATATGGTGAAGAATTCTACTGGGCCTGATTTTTTACTTTTTTTAGAATTTCAGGTTTGCATTTACACTAAGAATGAGAAAATACTGAAAACATAATTTCAGTCTGCAATTAGAAACATAATAAACTGAAATACAATCATGTAGGCCTGAAAGACTGCACATTTACATTTTGATAAAAAAAATGATATGGTCAAGGTCATTTTATTATTTGTGGCCACGTATAAACGCAAATTATGTGGCCACTTAACCGCTCTTCCACACGGTAAAACAAAATCGTAATTTGAATGATGGCTCCAGTGAAAAATAAGGGTAATGACGAATTTTCAGCACGTGTGAAACCAAACTAGAATCACAAACGTTAATCATAATCACGAATTCAAATTCTAGTCCGTAGGATGAATTCCAGTTAAGTTTCACTGAAATTACGGTGAGAATTTCCCGTGTGAAAGGTCCGATGATTCTAAAGAGGAATTACAATCATCATTGTAATGATAATTCAAGATTCAAGTGTGAAAAGGCCCTAAGAAAAACGAAAATATGAATATGCAAGCTGATTATATTTCTACCTTGCACTGTTGGTGTCAATTAAAAAACCAACACTGCCGGGGGTGTTGATATTACCACTCCTGCAAAGGTTTGAATTGTATTACATCGGCAAGTGTATTAGCAGACACCACCTGTCATGCCTGTGGTGCTAATTTGATGTAATTAAAAAAAATATATCTCCGAAATTCTCCTTGGCCATGGGAACATGAACATCTTGTTTTTGCTGAAGTTGAATAGAAAAATCAGCTAAAATAGCATGTCATACAATGCTACCCCCCTCCTTGAAAAAAGAAGAAATTAACAAAAGATAATAATAAGACAAAAAAGAGAGATTTGCAATCAATATGTAACACACCCGGGTAACACCTTGGATATGAGCCTGATCAACACCCAGGCATTTTGGAATTATTGACAAATTAAAAAAAGTAGTAATACATACCTAACTCGCTGCAGTAACTATAGTGTTAATGAACTCAGATGCAAACCGATCTGTTAGACCTGAATGATGACACTGACTCCAATATTAATGCAATGATCGTGTTGATGTGTCTTTTATTTTGAAGCCTTTTGTCTCCGGGTCAACAATGTCAGAAGACAGGATGTTGAGAGATAAGTGATAGGCAGATAGAGACGGACACACCAGTGGCGTAGCTAGGATTTTCTTCCGGGGGGGGGGGGCATGGGGGTCCTTGCTTTTTCAGGGGGGCAACATTGTTTTCTGTGTGTGTGTATGTGCCACAAGGGCGGATCCGACTTTTGCCAATCGGGAATGGGGCCCAAAATTATCTTCACCTATATTTTCCCCGATCAGTCACTTTTAAGCTTTATTCATATAAAACGACATAAATATGAAATAATCTCGTAAGCCCTATATATAATGTGCGAGCATGAAGCGCGAGCAATTTTTTTTAACTGTCATGTATTTTGTTCTGAAAATTTAACATTCTGGGCAATGTTTGTGATCCTGAACAAGATGCGTCCATGTATATGTAACTAGATAATTACTGCGAACGCCAAGCGCGAGCAGAAATTTTTAATGAATGTTCTTGCATGATAAAAAAGGACCTGTTAAGGACTGTTTACAGTTACACACGAAGACGGTATATATTTCAATAATAGGAGCGCGAATTATTGATATTCTGATCTAAAACTGGATAATTTAAGCACGTTTTAAATAAAGAACATGCATGCTATCTCTATAAACATATGTGTGCATGTTTTAGATTTAGACCTAGAATCTGGGCATTCTAAATACATTTTTTAATCATGAAGATCAATAATGCAAGCGCAAGCTCAAATAATTTGATATTCCGATCTGAAAAAGGCAAATTTAAGCACTATTTCAAGTACTGTGTAGGAAAATTGTGAAGTGGAAGTGGATCACACTTAATGAATGATGCGTACGCGAAGCGCGAGCTGATATTTTTTTAAAAATTATTTTAACAAAGGACCGGAACATTCTAAGGACATTTTGTCATCATATGAAAATGAAGACTATCTTATTATTATTCCTAAGCTTGTCGATATTCCATTCCGAAAAGACTCAAATTACTTATTAGGAATTCATGAAAATTTTATTTTCTAATTTTTAATCTAATATGCTTAATGACAGCGTGAATGTTGTTGTTTTTAAGGCTTGAAAACTGGAAATTTTGTAAATGTAAATACGCATTACAATGGTTTATACATTTTTTACAATTATTTCAAGCGCAAATCGCGAGCTGAATTTTTAAAATAAAATGTAATGAAAAAGAGGAACTTGTTTGATTATAGAATTGATTTAGAGTACTCACCAATCAAAATGCGAGCGCGCAGCGCTAACCTATAGGCCTACGTTTTGACAATCACATCTTAAAATGGATCTTTGGAGAACTTTATGGAATACACGAAGACAATAGGAACTATTCGCAAATCAAATAATGCAACCACACAGCGTGCGCAAGAACAATAAAAGGTGAAACGTCAGACGATCCAAGTATAGGTTGGGATGAGTTTAATTAACCGTGACCGAGTCATCGTTAAACATAAAATACAAAGCATCGTAATTGTGTACAACACATGACATGTATGGAACGCCAAGAGGCGTAATACTATAAATACAAATAACTCATACTGGCGTGACTACTTTTCTCTTCTCTTTTCAATCATGACAATGTATGCGCAAGAACTGATGCCTAAAATAAAATCAAACCAGTATGAGTAAACTTAACGTTATCGTTTACAAGCAACCTTAACACATGTTGGAAACTGCATGAGTAATAAACGTAACAGCATGATCTTTTTGCAAGCAACCTAAACATACGCTAAAAATCGTATGTTAGAATATCTGCATGGAAAAAAACAATCAAATATTATACAATGATTACGTTTCCTAAAAATTTACCATCATAAAAGATTGACCTGCAATAAAACTCAGTAACACAATATTTGATCGTTAGTATCTAAACTATACCAAACATCCTGATCTACATACATCTGCATAATATCATTTAAACCAATAAAGTTAACGCATACTACAACTATCAAATTTCTAAAGTACAAATCAATTTTTATTTACACCAGCAGGTCCTTATCAACAAGTACAATCCCAACTACTTGTAAACAATGGTTACTTAAGGAATAATACCAAAATCTTTGAAACTATCATAAATTAACTTCTGTACATCCCTGCTACACATATCTCCCAGTGGTTACCAACACTTAGCAACACTGCATCCAATGACCTGAACATGCACTATGTATAGGCATATCATGATTTATTCAAAATATTACAAAAACAAATTGAACTGATAATTGGCGGTAACTGTTCATTGTTCTCGCATCTTGACTATTATAAACAAATCATAAAACTACATGTAAATAATCACTTCCCAGCTATAAAAATAAAATATGCATCTTTTGTAGCATGAAGCACTATACTGAATTCAGCACACATATTATTGTATAATAATATAACAACATATGCATAAGCCGGTGTAAAACACTACCAAAAATTGTAATTAAACACATTTCTACTTGATTTTTTAAACATCCCAACAATAAAACATAACACCATAGCATGCATCAGCACACATTGCAGTCAACACATTATGAACATCAACAACAGTTTAAGGTCAGCAACACAAACAATCAAACCATACTTGGTAGGCGAGAACCCAAATTCACTCACACAAGTATAGGCCTACCACATAATTCCACAAACAACCAACTAATCACAATGTCTGCAACAGCTAAAAATGCACGATTAATAAAAAAAAATTAATACACCAAAATTTAATGTCATATCTGCCATAAAACAACATTAATCGGGCACATGTATATACAAACTTATTGTCAATAAATGTAAACATATTAAGAAAGCAATAAAAACCTGCTAATATGCTAATTAAAAACTAAATGTATTATTATAAAGCAACTTATAATTCCGCAGTATCTACACAATCCAGCACAATCAAGGTAAAGGGGTGCAATCAAAACATAAAGCAATAAACAATAAAGAACCAGGTAATACACATTATGACATGCATGAATAAAAAATAAGAGATCATGAAAAAACAGTAATCAGCAATCCAATGTGATACAGGTTTAAAATTTTAAAGACCAGCAAAATAATTAACCAACATTCCTCTGTGTATGAAGTCCATATCATGATAACATGAGTCCATAAAATTCAACTTCCTCGTAGACTGTGATGTAAAAATAGGTAGAAGTCCATGTAAGCTGTAGACTAAGTATAAACTCAAACACTATGGGGGCAAGTCTGATAGCACACAAGAGTGAAGTGTGTCCATGTAAGCTACGTCACCAATAACCAGGGCAGGATTCAGAATAACCCACGCGGGCTCGGTGAGGTAGATCCAGCTCGAGGCATACAGAGATCTCTCATGAGAAAGGACCCAGCTAGATGAAGGTGGGCGAGGTCCAAGAGACCAGATGATGGGATTCCCAGTAAGGCATGAGCGATGGCCATCAGAGCCAGTGTCACAGGGCATACACTGTGGGACATGGTGCGTGGAGGACTGATCAAGGTCACCAGAGGTGCCATTCACAAGCAAGTGGTCAGTCAGTGAAGGGACTAGGTAGGCAGAAGAGTGGATAGTTTGGCCAGCAGAGTTCACACTATCCACAGGGGGATACCAACTAGGAAGGCAGGAGAATATGTCCAGAGCTGAAGATTCAGTGATGCTTGGGATTGTATCAAGTGCGTCAACCTGCCTGGAGGATGGAGGCAACGCTTGGACATTGAAGATGGAGAGATGATACGGTCGACGTCGCATCGCTGAGATATCCCAATTCTGCATGCGATCATGGTAGAAGATGGTATCACTGCAGATTTCCACGGGTAAGGAATGATACGGTGCTGGTGAGTACAACACTCTCTTACTGCCAATCATGTTCTGGTGATGCATCGCGAGAAGCGCCTTTATCGAACGGCCGTCGTTACAAACTCCAATACGACTGGACGGAGTAATAGCGATAATGTGACCGATTGAGTTGCGATCGATACGATTGCCACATAACTCGGTTATGGCCACGGAGCAGACGGACTCGCTACGGACAAACGAATCGGATACGAACGTAGTATTTACGGTATTGCTATGATACGATATGTCAGATTTGCGCCCGGATTGGACAGCACTTTCATCAATGCAATGATGACCAACAATGAGTTGCTGAGTATCAGGAAGAACTGCGGAGTTGTAAAATCCAGGGCTACATGTAAACTGATTATCATAGAAGCTGCACTTTGGAACTACAGAGCTATGCTCAGTACTTGAAGTCACTGTACCAGGAAATTCCAGAGCACTGCTCAGTACCGGGACCACATGTACGTTACTACTATCCTCCTGACTACCAACAGTAATATCGCAACCGATATCACCGAAGACTTGAGCTCTGTTCTCTTTACAAGAGAGATCAACATTACGGTAAACATCACAACTCACATGATTATTCTCGTCTCCACGACTCTCATCACTCAGATTATCTAATTGGGTACATGTTACCTCAACAGACTCAGGAAATTCAGGACTATGTGTATCATTACTACTCTCACCATCATTCTCAGGTAATACGGAATCTGGATTAATGTACTGCTCAACATGACAACACTCAAACTCATAAAGGACTGGGTCTGGGCTTGCATAGTATTTGCGATCATTACCGTCACTATCACTCTCCTGAAGGATAAAATCATCATCACTCTCACTCCTTTGACAGACTGAATCAGGGGTCACACAGCAATCAACAACATTACCCTCGTTCTCACTCGTCTGCAGGACTGAAGCCCTATGACTCTCTGGGTAATCATGCATGTCAGAACTTCCATAATCTGCACCACCATTTACATCTCCTTCTGAAATGACAGCACAATACGTGTCCACTGGGTCAGGACCAACATCAGCATTAGCATTCTTAGCAACACTCACTCTCTGAGAGGTTACAATTACGGCGCCACGTTCACACTCGCTATGACTCAAATGATCGTAGGGGCTATTGGGAACAATGCGATTCACGCTCAAGGCTGGATCACACTCACTGGAATAGGAACCATAAGAGTAACTGATGTCATAATCGCCAAACGTGATCCAGCGTTTGGATGGTCTAATCAATACGTCATTGCATTCCATGAAAGGAGCACCTACCAAGACATCTCCGCCATAGGAATCCATGATCTCGTCAGTAACAACAAATCCATCAAAAAATAATTCACAACCATTATGAATCAAATAAAAGCTGCTGAAGCCAATGATAGATGACTGTGGTACAGGGACCACTTCAGCAGAAACAAAATAGGACTGAAAATCATCAAAATCACAATCATCACCAACAATATCAAGACCGAGGTCGTCAGCGGTCGATTGTCTCACCATACTGATTGTGGAGGCACTAAAGACATCAATTTGCAAGGTTTGTTCAAAATCACATCCCTGAATCACGGCAGGGAACCAAGGCCTACTGCTAGGACCACTAGCGCGTCGCCGCTTCGACGCAGTGCCCGTGGGCGTGGACACATCCGCGGGCCCGGCCACGGTTAAAGCGCATCTGTGTGTCGACGC
Source organism: Lytechinus pictus (assembly GCF_037042905.1). Classification (NCBI taxonomy): domain Eukaryota; kingdom Metazoa; phylum Echinodermata; class Echinoidea; order Temnopleuroida; family Toxopneustidae; genus Lytechinus; species Lytechinus pictus. The sequence goes on along the minus strand of NC_087257.1, from coordinate 2,770,481 downwards.
AACGTGCATCTCAATGTATGGGACTGCACAAATCCACCCTACCCAATCAATGAAAACTATACCTGGGTTATCACCGTAAGTTACAACGGAACGCCTGATCCCTTGTTTATGGGCGAGATTCACCTTCGTCTATATTAATGGTAGCTTAATTTGGCCTAGGTTATGACCACCGCATGACACCACGCAAGAACAATAAAAGGTGAAACGTCAGACGATCCAAGTATAGGTTGGGATGAGTTTAATTAACCGTGACCGAGTCATCGTTAAACATAAAATACAAAGCATCGTAATTGTGTACAACACATGACATGTATGGAACGCCAAGAGGCGTAATACTATAAATACAAATAACTCATACTGGCGGTGAGCGTTTATGTAGACCATAAAACGGAAATTTTACAGAGTACTTAAATTTGTAAATGAAAAAAAATAATGATAGCTCGATGTCCAAGCTGAAATATGTTTCGTATATTGACTTAAAAACTTCATATTTATGCACCATATCAACTTATTGAGCATGATATGAATCTCATTCAACAGGTAATTCGAGCGCGAAGCGCGAGCGAAAATTTTATAAAGTAACATGAAAGATTTGTTTCTTTTTGCAAGTCTTCCCCTCACATTATTTCATTCACTCGTCTTCTTCCTCTTTTGTCCTCTTCTTTTTTTCCTTCTGTCTTTCCCCCCAGGCCCCCTGTAGCTACGCCACTGGGACACATTGGCGTACAGCCAGGAACTTTCAATCAAGATATGGGGGAGACAAAGTCGAGGGGGATAAGTTAAAGGATGTATAGATGTGCACGTATGACACGTTTGGGCGGTGGTCTAATGGGGGGGGGGGGTGCTTTAATTTCACTTTGAGTAGAATTTGAGTCTAGTCTTGCCCATCCCTCCCACAAGGACCAAAATCTTACGAAACCGCTACGCATGGATTCGAGTGGGAAAAAATGAGGAAGCGTTGACAGTCTAACATGAACAGAAAACGTTAACGAACAACACGCTTTGTAATGCCGTAGATTGCGTTTGTTTACGAGAGAGAAAATCTAATATTGTCTCCAGTGGAATGAAGCGTTAATTCACGAGCAGGTAGTTATAAAAAATTTGCAATTAGCCAATCAGAACGAAGGATTTTAGTAGCTTTTAAACTGTTACTGAAAAATTGTTATTAACACAAGTTTTATGAAACGGGCACCTGATCCAAGGATAGTATAAGAAATCACAACAGAGAGCACTAATACAGGAGACTGTGATCTGTGAGTGGACTATACTGTCTGAAAACATGATTGACAGCGAAACATTTCTTATGCCACTAAATGGTAACTGATGTATTTTGAACTTAAAAAGGATACCATACCCTTACTATGTTATGTGCAATATGTATGATGAAAAATGATATTGACAATATTTGGCTTTGCTTGACTATAAAATGCCTACAATTGTGATGTATGAGTGAAATGCTATCTGACAGCATGAAACGGGCGAAACGGTCCCCCGGTTCTTTGCCGTTCCAATCACGAATTTTAGTTTTCTTATTATCATTCTAAACAGAAATTAAACGATCACGGAGAAGGAATGTGAGAACATCACACTTCCCGATTCGAATTTGAACCCCAGAGCCTTTCTTGCCCGACCAGTGCTCTCCCAAATGAGTCGTTCGCTATCATAATTTGAAATCCTACTTGTATGATATTAATGAAATAGACAAATGAATCAATGCAAAACACATACTTTACTTTTTCATAATGGCAAAAATTAGATATAATCATATTTAATCATTTTCTCATGGTGAATTATTGGGGGGGGGGGGGTGATTGTTTGTTAAATTTAATTTATATCTGTGATGGAAATGAAAGTAGAGCATTTCCCTTCTCACAACGATCTTGAGGCAAAATGCCTGTGAGATAAACATTAAATGCTAACTTATAAAAAGACCCCTTTTTAATCAATAGATCCCAATTTGGAATGGGTATATATGCACTTACTAGGTTCTACACTGCCGCTAAGACGAATGGCACGTGACTATTTACCCAAAATTCTAAGTGGTACTGATTTCAATTCTAGGCGTACGTGACTTAGTCCCTGTATATCCTGAACTGGTTACCCTTAAATTGTTTTAGGAAACCAGTTTGGAAGACCGCTTTTACTAGCGTCCTCATCACCATCTCCTGAAATGGTTTTCAGAATAGTCCAGGAAAAATAGCCGATTTTAGTGGGGGGGGGGGGGGGGCTGTCAACCTCAAACAAATTGTAACATAATTTTTTTTCACCGCAATGCATTTCTCTGAATTCCCCAAAATTCCAGTGGTGAAAGACGTCTGATTTTTATAAATCCAAAATGGCTGCCATCAAGAGAATGTTACATGTTTATTCTGACCATAGCATTATCAAACATTATAATTAGAGCATTAAACTTTCACCAGTGTTATATCTCACCATAGCCTTCACTCTAAAGTTAGGATGTAAGTTAGACTTCTGCTGACCTCCAGAGGTCAATGGCCTTAAGGTCAACAACCTCGGAATATAAGAAAATTGATGTTTTGCGTCAATACTTCATACACACTAAGAAATCCGGTGCAAATGGGGTGTACGATACGTGCGTACACCCTTAATACCATCGAGGTGCAAGTTAGCTCTTATGCGAGAGTTCGTGTATGTTGTACACCCCTGTACTCTTTGTGTGCACCCCATCAGTTTCGCTGATAGACGTATGGTATTAATAGATAAAGTTGATTTGTGATCGAAGATTAACCGAAATAACAATGCACTTAGGCCACACTTTACCGAAGTGAAATAATTTTTAAGATATTTAATATTAATGTGATGATAGTTGCTTCAAAAACCACATTTGATTATGTATACTTTGGAGAAACAGAAAATATAGCTACTTGAATCACAACTATCAGCAAAAGATGAAAAAAAAGTAAGAATCCTTACTACAGATAAAACGAGGTGAGTTCGAATCCCAACTAAGGTAATTAAAAAATCGATACAGAAAGTGAATGGGCCGGAAGTCTAGACAATCTTTTTGTTATTTTAGGTGGGGGTACATTATGCACCCTCAGGGGTAGACGTGTACACCATCTAGGGTGCAGATGGTCACCCCAAATAGGGGTGCACACTGTACACCCCTATTCGAGGTGTACGTGTGCACCGCTAGGGGTACTCGTATAGGGACAAGCCTGTGCACCCCTAGGGGTGTAAAATTGAACCCGAATTTCTTAGTGTGTAAATGTGCTATTATATGTTTTGACCTTTGACCCTGGAGAGAGGGGAAAGGTCAATGGCCTTACATTTTATGATATTGACACTTAGTATTACTGGTTAATGATATACAAGGCTATCGTATAAAGTATTGAAATACAATTTATTTGAGCACAATAAATTTTCATGAAGTTGCCAACATGACATACTTTAAGTCCAGAAAAGACTCTGAGGTGGAAAGATGTCTAATTTGCATAAATCAAAAATGGTTGCAATCGTGATAATTTTGGGAATAGTACAAACACTGGTCTAATCATTTCACTTTTACAAATCAAAGCCTTAAACAGCCACCAGTATTATATCCTGTCAATAATTTCATTTAGCATTAGGATAATCAAATCAAATTTGACCTCTGCTGACATCTACAGGTCAATAACCTTAATGTTAACGACCTCTAAATGTCAGAATATTGATGTTTTGCATCGGTAGTCTCTGAATTGCATGTTCATGTTGGTAAATTTCTTTTTAATATCACCTTTATGTTCGCTGAATATTCCAGAGATAATTCCTGTTTTTTAGGGGCTTTGACTTTTGACAGTCAAGGACCTTACCATGTAAAAATATAGGTATTTGGCATCACCGGTTAATAATAAACTGATAGTTTAGGTATTTGACCTTTCAATTTTTCTCAGAAGTCAAATGTTGAGATCTGCGATCTTTATCCAAATGATCTAATGAACAAAACTGTATCATTAATTAGTATACGATATCCTTGTTTTTATGAATCGATGATGCCGAGTATCACTATTCTTATATTTTGACGTCATTAATTGACCTTTGGAAGGCCCTCAGATGTCAAAGGGCAAAACCTCCAATACTCATTAACACTCTCTTCGAGTATAAGTGTACCAGGTTGATGTCATATTTTGTACAAGTGTTAGATAAATTTCGTATGAGGTAAGCATTTTCATACAGGTGTCATAAATAGCTAATACAGTGCCCTACCATTGATGAATGTAGGTGTACAGAGGCACAGGAAGTCTTTTGTTATTAAGAATGTGTTGCTTCATGCACTCGTCTGTTATTGAAATTCTTTGAATTACTGTATAGAAATTTTACAGTTAGTCCTAGTAACGAAAGGGTATACTAGGAGGTTAATTTCAGTAATTCAGGGAGATCCACTTAGGCGAGAATAGACCACATATGTTAGTATAGGCAGTCGAAGTTAAAACTGAGGGACTACGTCGGTGACGAGATAACGATCCAAGCTGCCGCCGGTTCTCCACCGACATGATTCGTCCAAAATTCATGTCATCTTGGGGACTCGATCTCGTCCACCTATTCGTTGAAGCCACATCTCTTTGACCTGGGGGCTACTCATCAAGGGGCAACACTGTCTGCGGAGGCCGAGTGGAAAAGACAACGCTAGCTGCGGAAGCCAGGAACTGGACCGACCACCAGGGCCGAGTGGGGCATGTCAGGCCAGAAGAGATGATGGGGGCTCGATTCAACTATTATTGTTAATTTATATTTTGTTATCAATATTCATGTATATTTTCATGTACAATTGTTGTAAAACAAATCAAAAGGAAACAGCATAATGATTTAAGAGATTTGATTAAATCTTTTAATAACTGTATTTATCAGTTTTACGTATTCCTTATTTGGTGTCAAGCAGCAGTAGGTAAATAATTATTAAGAAAAGTCACTCCCACGTGACAGTTACCTAGATTTTAGGCATTTTTCAATTGGTTTGGCATTAAAGAATGGATATTTATTTTGGCGGACTTCATGCATTGCGGTGAAAAAGATTTTGTTGCAATTTTTGTTTGAGGTCAAACCTTATTTTTCTTGGACTAGAACCACTTTATGCAAAGTGATCTTGTTGCTATGGGATCGCTCTCAGTGGGGTCATATGTTTCGCGCGAAATTGTGACTTGTGTCCTCACCTATAGTGGTCTTGACGAGGCAAAGCGATTTGAAAACCACATCGCGAGGAGGTTTTCCAAACCGGTATCAGATCCCTTCCAAGTCTGCTTCGAGCGTTCCCAATAGGCCTAGTTCTAATCGTTACTTTCTGCTAAACTGGTTTCCAATAAATTGTCTGAGGTGTGTAATGGGAGCGCCTGGTTTTAAAATGGAGAATATAAATCACAGAAGTTTTCCAGGCACATAAACCGTAGTAACCTGGCAATAATTTCTTACGTTTTTGTTTTCAGTGATATATATATCAATCATGGGGCCCTGTATAAAGACTACACGAAAACAGGACGACTCTCTTAAAGAGTACTAAGGTAGAAACCCAATCTGCACTGGTCCGTTTCGTTCTCAGAACGAAACGACTATATAAAGTCTGAATTTTTCTCCGCCCCTAATTTTTTTTACCTTTTATCTATTTATTTATTTATTCATTATTATTATTTTTTTTCTTTTCTACAAGCGTTAAATTTATGAAAGGGAGACACAAAGCAGAAGAAGATGCAGACACATGGTCGATTCTTACTCACTTTCCTATGGTCCTAAATATTTTGATTATATGTCATTTTACTACATTGACAACAGATAGCCCGTAACGCGGAGCTAAGCGATCGTCGTGGATCCTGTTTTTCTCTCTCTTTTTTCCTTAATCTTTTTTCCCTTTCTTACCCTTTGCTAATTGTCCGAGTTCTTTAATTTGGTGATTTGTCAGGGGGGACACTATGAAGAGAGAAGTTTTGTTGTTTATTTGGTTTTGTTTTCAAGTTTGTTTGTTTGTTTGTTTTTTGCACTTTCATCCCATACTTAAGTTTTCGGTGTCCCGAAACCTGAAGTTTTATCAGGCCACAAATCCAGTTTACTTTTGTTTTCTCTGTTGCAGCTTACTGTAGCAGAAGAAAATCAAACGTCCTGCAAGAAACAGAACGCATACAAAAAAAAAAAAGGAAAATTATTATTCTAAAAGGACAAAAATACAATATGTCTATATAAGAAGAAAATAAAAGAAAAAGAAAAGAGAAAAAATGCAGGAAAAAATGAAACAAGAAAAGAAAAGAGAGAACAAAAGAAAAGAAACGAAAAAAAAAAAAAAAAAAGAAAAGAAAAGAAAAGAAAAGAAAAAGAATATAAAAAAGAGAAAAAAGAACAAAAAAGAGGAAAAAAGAAGAAAAATAACAAGAAAATAAAAAAATGAAGAAAAGAAAAATAACAAGAAAAGAAAAGAAAAAAAAATAAACTGTTGAAAATGAACGAAAGCTGTAGCAAAAATAGTCAATCCTAAGAAGACATCCCATGTGGTGTTTAGATCTACGTACACACGTCATGTGTAAACACACATGCAAAACCCTTTAAATAACACCATACATACAAACAACACCCACACGCACACCCACCCACGCGCATACATTAAGGCACAGAAGAAAGTTTATCAAAGCATCAGAATCAGATCAGAATGAAAGCGCGCCACCCCTCTACCATCAGGAGGCAGGTTATCAAAGGGAAACTCATCCTGGCCTAAAGTTGTTTTAAACTTGACAAAGTAAACAAATATATAAATTGCCAAAGATTTGGCGAAAATCCACTGTATTAGCTATTACCCAGTTATGTTTTTTAAACGTTTAAAATTTCGATGCCAATGTAAGCATGTAGCCCAGTGCCCCCCTTAATCTTGTCATGTGAATCAATTCCCATACTTTTAAATTCATTATGCAGTCAGAGATGTCACTTCTATAAAATAAATACATATACACACGCATATCCTTACCCACTTGATGAACGCACACCCACAAACACCTTCAATCAATCAATGGCACAACTTTTCTTCCCCCTCTCCCTGCCTCACATTCACACACCCACATCCTTAATATTTCACAATTACCTCAACCTCTCTCCTCTCTCCCCCCCTTCCTGTCCCTCTCTCTTCCTCACTCACTCACTCACACACAACCAACTCAACCTCTCTTCTCTCTCTCTCCCCTTCCTGTCTCTCTCTCTTCCTCACTCACACACACAACCAACTCAACCTCTCTCCTCTCTCTCTCCCCTTCCTGTCTCTACCTCTCTTCCTCACTCACACACACAACCAACTCAACCTCTCTCCTCCCCCTCTCTCTCTCTCTCTCTCACTCACGCACAGACACAACCACCTCAACCTCTCTCCTATGTCTCTCCTCCCCTCTCTCTCACTCACTCACACAACCACCTCAACCTCTCTCCTCTGTATCTCCTCCCCTCTCTCTCTCTCACTCACTCACGCACAGACACAACCACCTCAACCTCTCTCCTATGTCTCTCCTCCCCTCTCTCTCACTCACTCACACAACCACCTCAACCTCTCTCCTCTGTCTCTCCTCCCCTCTCTCTCTCTCACTCACTCACGCACAGACACAACCACCTCAACCTCTCTCCTCTGTCTCTCATCCCCTCTCTCTCTCTCTCTCCCCCTCACTCACACACGCACACACACACACACACACACACACAATCCACACTTCTAATGTTTTAAATATATATTTTTTTAATTTATTCATTTTTCTTTTGCGTAACAATTCAGCAAAGAAGCTTTGATAATAAATCACAAACATGCAGATTGAATATAAAATAACTTGCGGAAGACGGATTCCCAGAGTAGGCAAACATGCTTGAAAATATGAAAAACCTAAACATACACTACTCAATATGTACACTGTAGATTAATTAATCTTATTTTATTCATCATTGTTCATTATGTAAAAAATGACGCCATATTGTTTTCTGTAATGATTGATTTATTACATGCATAATTATGTTCATATGACCAGAGCTAAAAGTATAATTGACAAATGGGAACTATATGAGGTACATAATACAACAATGTAAGTTGTATTCATATTCACCGCTTGACAGCGGAGTATTTTGCTGAAGAAAACTTAAATTAACTGGCTTCGACAATAGGCTTTCCTGGGCTTCTTAAAGGACAAGTCCACCCCAATAAAAACTTGATTTGAATAAAAGGAGAAAAATCCAACAAGCATAACACTACAATTTCAACAAAATCGGATGTAAAATAAGAAAGTTATGACATTTTGAAATTTTGCTTAATTTCACAAGATAGTTATATGCATATCCTGGTCGGTATGCAAATGAGCAGACTGATGACGTCATCCACTCACTATTTCTTTTGTATTTTATTATATGAAACATGAAAAAATTGAAGTTTCTCCTCATTGGCATGTGAAACAAATTTTATTCCTCCCTGAACAGGTTAAGTTGGTCCTTCTCAAATCTGTAAAAATTGAAATATTGTTTAATTCAGACTATAAAAAAACAGAAGAAACTGTGAGTGAGGGACATCGTCGACTCTCTCATTTGCATATCATGCATATCACTGAGTTGTGCATATAACTGTTTTGTGAAAAACATAAGCGAAACTTTAAAATGTCATAACTTTCTTATTTTACATCCAATTTTGATGAAATTTTCAGCGTTATGCTTGTTTGATTTTTCTCAATCATTTTCGATCAACAATACTCTGGGGTGGACATGACCTTTAATGGCCTAGATTACGTGAAGTCACACTGTATCAGGAGTGTTGTGATTACACATGTATGTACGTAGATAAAGAGTAGTTTTGTTATTTACAAATTATGAAATCTTTTCATTTTCTATTCAATTTATGCAGAGGAAGATTGCACTAGCAAGTATTCAGTGCTCAAATGGATGGAAACAACTTTTTTTTGTGTATTCTTTTATTGGCTCTTATTTGGCCTAATTTGCTATGTCAGGAAAATCTGTTACACATAATCTGAATGGAGATGGAGTTGGAAAGCTGTACCACTACTGTATGACAACCACCAGTCCAATTTTGTAGGTTTCGTCAATTTCAGCTTGCATGAAAAGATAACTATGATATTTCTAAGTCATTATGCGTAATCGAAGAAAGAAAAGTTTATTTTCGGAACCGTATTAGCTGGAAAGCACTGAAAATGCATATAGCTTGCAATGCCAGAATGCTGTGTTTTGGAGTTTATATGATTTGCCACTTTTACTTTGGGTGCGGTCGGGGGCTTTAATATACAATGTAAAAAATGAAGGGCTAATTTAGTACAGTGCTTGTATAGTGACTGCACTACGAGCGCTGAATTTCTAGTTCAAATTTGAACTAGAAAATCAGCACTCGCAGTGCAGTCACTATACAAGCACTGTAAGTGCTAAATTAGCACTTCATTTTTTAAAGTGTAGGTTTCCCGTCCAATTTCGTCAAAATGTCAACCGATTTAATGATGCAATAATTAAATTTGCAACTAATGTCAATGACCTATAAGATCAACATTTAAATGGCCAAATACTCAATTCAATTTACTTTTATTGGCATACGATTTCATGGCTATCTCATTTAAATATGTATAAAGAACTAGAATTAAAAAATAGCTGAAGAAGTGTTTTCAAATTCGCACCGGTACCCTCCTTGCGAACGTTTAGGAATTCAAAATCATAAATATGCAATCACTTATGGGATATTGACAGTGTTTTTCGTTGGTGTATTTTGTTTGATTTCTTTTGAATAATTATGGAAATGGGTTTTACTTTGAAATTGGATGTTTACCATTTTACAGAAATTTATCATCCATCTGATAAACCATCATCGGAACAACAACTCCTTTTTGTTCTACTTTCATAACTGTGGCCAATACCATGTGTCTCTTATCCCTTCCCCAACACAATATAAATTACAATTATGTATAAAAAAAAAAAAGAACAAGAAGAAGAAAGATGATGAAGAAAAAAAATACCTACTATATCCTCCCGCTCACCAATCACTAGAAGAATAACCGTTTACAACATATCCTATAAGTGTTACATAAATCACATCTTTATCAAACATAATGGAATAAAATTAATCTTACTAAAAAGATCAGAAAAATAGAAAGATAAGATATAGTTTAAAAAAAATTACTGTATAACGTAATAAAAAATGAACACAGAAAGATGTTCTCTGAATTTGGACGTTTAAAGTGCAAATATGTGTGCTGATAAATGAAATTGAAAATGGTATTTAAGGCAAAATTAAACAATCAGTCCGTCGTAGCGAAATTCAATGACAACTTTGGGCAATTAATTTGAACGAATTTCTCTCTAAATTGAATTTCTACAAAATTCAAAGGAACGTTATAGAACGGAATTGAATGCTTAATAAATGAACCATGCGTGTAGAGGGTGGACAAAGATCTTTCGAACTTGAACGTCCTTTCATTAATTCAAATGCAACTCTGATGAAATTGGACGGGAAAACTATATTTGCAAAAGCATTGTGGTGGTGGTTGTGATTGTTTGACCTGATTGCTGAGAAGCATGAATGCTTGTAAGCAAGCAACCAGGGGACCGACGGCTTAAGGTCCTCTCCGAAGGACCTGGTACTGAGGATTAATGCCTTACCAAAGGGCACTAGCGCACCAAGTGGGAATAGAACCGGGGTCACCGGAATACGAATCCCCCGCTCTACCGACTGAGCTATCGCGCCTCCTGACCTAGCTCAATGGTAAAAGTCAATTTCTAAGTAGGCCTAAAGCTTATATCATAGATTAAGAAACTAAAATTGGAATGAATCGAGTAGAATGAAGTGCACATAAAACAAAGCCATCTTTCACTTGGATAGAATCACTTCTTTCTGTGAAAAATTATTCTCTTCGTCGTTGGTAATATAAAACAATTTGGTACCATTTTCAGACGGGGACTAAAACACATTTTAAAGTGTTGTAAACCCGTACACTATTCTACATGGTGGTGTTTGGTACATGACGTGGTGCCAAAAATAGGACTTTGCAAATATTAATACAGGGCAAACATTCAAGATGGAATTTTTCTCCCTTTGAAACACACCAATCCATCTTTTGTCCTTTAAAGGGAACCGAAACCAAAACATTATACCAAAGTGAAAGCTTAACTTGGAAATTCTGAATTATGATTTCTTTCATAACGAAACATCGTTGAAAGATATGCCCTATGAGA